>NC_056432.1:1951970-1996970 GCF_018296145.1 Oncorhynchus tshawytscha
TCCTCTGTTTAACGAACTCCAACTGAAGAGGGAATGATTTGGGGTGCTGCAGTCCGTAAATGACATTGTGCTTTTCTCCCTCACTGCAGTCAAGCAATGCATTCCGCCAAGGGGTGTTCACAATATAGGTCGGTAGCGGCCACAACTTGACCTCGTTTCATGCTCTTCTGTATCTCAGTCCTCCTCTACAGTCTGTTCTATCTCTCAGTCCTCCTCTATATCTCAGTCCTCCTCTATAGTCTGTTCTATATCTCAGTCCTCCTCTATATCTCAGTCCTCCTCTATCTCTCAGTCCTCCTCTATCTCTCAGTCCTCCTCTACAGTCTGTTCTGTATCTCAGTCCTCCTCTACAGTCTGTTCTGTATCTCAGTCCTCCTCTACAGTCTGTTCTGTATCTCAGTCCTCCTCCTCTTCCTCCTCCTCCCTCTGCCTCTTCCTGCTCCTCCCTCTGTCTCTTCCTCCACCTCCCTCTGCCACTTCCTCCTCCCTCTGCCTCTTCCTCCTCCTCCCTCTGCCTCTTCCTCCTCCTCCCTCTGCCTCTTCCTCCTCCTCCCTCTGCCTCTTCCTCCCACTGCCTCTTCCACCTCCTCCCTCTGCCTCTTCCTCCCTCTGCCTCTTCCTCCCACTGCCTCTTCCCCCTCCTCCCACTGCCTCCTCCTCCCTCTGCCTCTTCCTCCGTCTGCCTCTTCCTCCCACTGCCCCTTCCCCCTCCTCCCACTGCCTCCTCCTCCACCTCCTCCAACTCCTCTTCCTGTTTTAAAATAGGATGTCCAGTAACCCCTGGTAACCCCTGGGTGACGGAGGCTTGGTGTCAGTCAGCTGGGCTACCTATTAGAATAACTATTAGTACACCCACAGTCCTACTGACTGAACTGTTTCAACTTCAGACCAGGTCACTTTCCCTCCCCACCCTCCCTCAGAACATTACAAATGAGCCATCAAAGAGCCTCTGCCATATTATCTAACCTCCATCTTGTGAAAGAAGGGAACCTGAATGGAGTGGGCCTCCCAGTATTATCTAACCTCCATCTTGTGAAGGAAGGGAACCTGAATGGAGTGGGCCTCCCAGTATTATCTAAGCTCCATCTTGTGAAGGAAGGGAACCCGAATGGAGTGGGCCTCCCAGTATTATCTAACCTCCATCTTGTGAAGGAAGGGAACCTGAATGGAGTGGGCCTCCCAGTATTATCTAAGCTCCATCTTGTGAAGGAAGGGAACCTGAATGGAGTGGGCCTCCCAGTATTATCTAAGCTCCATCTTGTGAAGGAAGGGAACCTGAATGGAGTGGGCCTCCCAGTATTATCTAAGCTCCATCTTGTGAAGGAAGGGAACCTGAATGGAGTGGGCCTCCCAGTATTATCTAAGCTCCATCTTGTGAAGGAAGGGAACCTGAATGGAGTGGGCCTCCCATTCTTCCCTCCATTCCTCTGAAGTTTTTTTATGATGCTTTAATAGGTTCAGTGAAAACATGTCGGAACACGTTTCAGCCTCAGAGTCATTGAAGACTTGGAGCCATATGACAGACAACAAGCAGAGAGAGGTAGAGGTAGAGCCATGTGACAGACAACAAGCAGAGAGAGGTAGAGGTAGAGCCATGTGACAGACAACAAGCAGAGAGAGGTAGAGGTAGAGCCATGTGACAGACAACAAGCAGAGAGAGAGGTAGAGCCATATGGAGCCATGTGACAGACAACAAGCAGAGAGAGGTAGAGCCATATGGAGCCATGTGACAGACAACAAGCAGAGAGAGAGGTAGAGCCATATGGAGCCATGTGACAGACAGCAAGCAGAGAGAGGTAGAGGTAGAGCCATGTGACAGACAGCAAGCAGAGAGAGGTAGAGGTAGAGCCATGTGACAGACAACAAGCAGAGAGAGAGGTAGAGCCATATGGAGCCATGTGACAGACAACAAGCAGAGAGAGGTAGAGGTAGAGCCATGTGACAGACAGCAAGCAGAGAGAGGTAGAGGTAGAGCCATGTGACAGACAACAAGCAGAGAGAGGTAGAGGTAGAGCCATGTGACAGACAACAAGCAGAGAGAGAGGTAGAGCCATACGGAGCCATGTGACAGACAACAAGCAGAGAGAGAGGTAGAGCCATACGGAGCCATGTGACAGACAACAAGCAGAGAGACAGGTAGAGCCATATGGAGCCATGTGACAGACAGCAAGCAGAGAGAGAGGTGTGAGGGCTAAGGGATCTCTCTACCCCACTCTTTATGCCTCCCAAATGGCACCCTATTCCCTATATAGTGGTACTACTTTTGACCAGAGCCCTATTCCCTATATAGTGGTACTACTTTAGACCAGGGCCCTATTCTCTATATAGTGGTACTACTATAGACCAGAGCCCTATTCCCTACATAGTGGTACTACGATAGACCAGAGCCCTATTCCCTATATAGTGGTACTACGATAGACCAGAGCCCTATTCCCTATATAGAGGTACTACGATAGACCAGAGCCCTATTACCTATATAGTGGTACTACGATAGACCAGAGCCCTATTCCCTATATAGTGGTACTACGATAGACCAGAGCCCTATTCCCTATATAGAGGTACTACGATAGACCAGAGCCCTATTCCCTATATAGTGGTACTACGATAGACCAGAGCCCTATTACCTATATAGTGGTACTACGATAGACCAGAGCCCTATTCCCTATATAGTGGTACTACGATAGACCAGAGCCCTATTCCCTACATAGTGGTACTACGATAGACCAGAGCCCTATTCCCTATATAGTGGTACTACGATAGACCAGAGCCCTATTCCCTATATAGTGGTACTACGATAGACCAGAGCCCACATCATTGTGCCTAACATCGGCCTCGATAACTATGGAATCTGTGCATAGTCACTTCACCCTTCATCTACATGTACAAATTACCTCTAACTAACCTGTACCCCTCCACACTGACTCGGTACCGGTACCCCCTGTATATAGCCTCCACACTGACTCTGTACTGGTACCCCCTGTATATAGCCTCCACATTGACTCTGTACCAGTACCCCCTGTATATAGCCTCCACAATGACTCTGTACAGTAATACCCTGTATATAGCCTCCACATTGACTCTGTACCGTAATACCCTGTACATAGCCTCCACACTGACTCTGTACTGGTACCCCTGTATATAGCCTCCACATTGACTCTGTACCGTATTACCCTGTATATAGCCTCCACATTGACTCTGTACCGTAATACCCTGTATATAGCCTCCACATTGACTCTGTACTGGTACTCCCTGTGTATAGCCTCCACATTGACTCTGTACCGGTACTCCCTGTATATAGCCTCCACATTGACTCTGTACCGTAATACCCTGTATATAGCCTCCACATTGACTCTGTACCGTAATACCCTGTATATAGCCTCCACATTGACTCTGTACCGTAACACCCTGTACATAGCCTCCACACTGACTCTGTACCGTAATACCCTGTATATAGCCTCCACATTGACTCTGTACCGGTACTCCCTGTATATAGCCTCCACATTGACTCTGTACCGTAATACCCTGTATATAGCCTCCACATTGACTCTGTACCGTAATACCCTGTATATAGCCTCCACATTGACTCTGTACCGTAACACCCTGTATATAGCCTCCACATTGACTCTGTACTGGTACTCCCTGTGTATAGCCTCCACATTGACTCTGTACCGGTACTCCCTGTATATAGCCTCCACATTGACTCTGTACCGTAATACCCTGTATATAGCCTCCACATTGACTCTGTACTGGTACTCCCTGTATATAGCCTCCACACTGACTCTGTACTGGTACTCCCTGTGTATAGCCTCCACACTGACTCGGCTCATTACTACATATATTACTAACTTATACCCACTCTATATAGCCTCCACACTGACTTGGCTCATTACTACATATATTACTAACTTATACCCACTCTATATAGCCTCCACACTGACTCGGCTCATTACTACATATATTACTAACTTATACCCCCTCTATATAGCCTTGTTATTGTTATGTTATTGTGTTACTCTTTAGTTTATTTGGTAAATATTTTCTTAACTCTTCTTGAACTGTTGGTTAAGGGCTTGTAAGTAAGCATTTCACGTTAAGGTTTACACTTGTTAGTGACAAATAAAGTTTGATTTGAGATGGAGTGAATAACAGACTCGGTTTGGGACTGAGCAGTGTGCTGGAATAACATATTGGAAGTTGTTAGGAAGTGGTTTGTTTGACTGAGCAGTTGTTGGATCCAAAACGGTCACCGACCCCTGCTTTGATGCCTGACCCTCCACTATTTAACTGCCACAGAGGCCATATGAATAGCCAGAATGGCAGGGAGTGTCTCTGGGCTGTATAAAATCCTGGGCTGAATGGAAGCCAGACTAGACACCTCTGTTATTGTTCCTATCTGAAGTCAGTTGTCATTGAGGGGCAGCCAGGCGTGAGGGGCAGGTTTGTGCATCCCCCTCCCTTCCCTCCCTCTTTCTCCCCCCTCCATTCCAGATGAAGGATTTGAGCGGGCTCCTAGGGCGTAGTTCCTCGTCTCAGTGTGTAGGTGTGGCCCTGGGGGTGTAGTGTGTTTGCTACATTGCAGATTGTTGCATCAAGGCTGCTTTTTATTGGCTGTGTATTTTCCCCCTCACATCTTCCCGTTCTGCCAAAGGACCCATTTGGTGAAAACCCTTCCAACCAATCACCAGTCTACCATGAAAACCCTTCCAACCAATCACCACTCTACCATGAAAACCCTTCCAACCAATCACCGCTCTACCATTCAAACCCTTCCAACCAATCACCACTCTACCATGAAAAACCTTCCAACCAATCACCACTCTACCATGAAAACCCTTCCAACCAATCACCGCTCTACCATTCAAACCCTTCCAACCAATCCCCGCTCTACCATTCAAACCCTTCCAACCAATCACCACTCTACCATTCAAACCCTTCCAACCAATCACCTCTCTACCATGAAAACCCTTCCAACCAATCACCACTCTACCATGAAAACCCTTCCAACCAATCAGCTCTCTACCATGAAAACCCTTCCAACCAATCACCACTCTACCATTCAAACCCTTCCAACCAATCACCACTCTACCATGAAAACCCTTCCAACCAATCACCACTCTACCATGAAAACCATTCCAACCAATCAGCTCTCTACCATTCAAACCCTTCCAACCAATCACCTCTCTACCATTCAAACCCTTCCAACCAATCACCACTCCATTTTAATACCCTTACTCATATTGTCTGGAATCAGAAAGAGTTATTAATTTTTTTAAATTGTTTTTATTTTTACAAAATGGATGGATTCCAGTCTTCAATGGTGGAGCCATGCTTATTTGTCTTCCATTTCAGTTGAATTTGACCATACTGAGGTTGATATGAATGTTTCTTATCAGGGGCTGAATAATTTTGCACGCCCAATTTTTCAGTTTTTGATTTGTTAAAAAAGTTTGAAATATCCAATAAATGTCGTTCCGCTTCATGATTGTGTCCCACTTGTTGTTGATTCTTCACAAAAAATACAGTTTTATATCTTTATGTTTGAAGCCTGAAATGTGGCAAAAGGTCGCAAAGTTCAAGGGGGCCGAATACTTTCGCAAGGCACTGTATGTACTACTGTTGACCAGGACCCATCGACCATAGGGGGGCCATGTGGAACTCAGACAGAGGGTTAGCTATGTACTACTGTTGACAAGGACCCATCGAGGATAGGGGGGCCATCTGGAACTCAGACAGAGGGTTAGCTATGTACTACTGTTGACCAGGACCCATCGAGGATAGGGGGCCATCTGGAACTCAGACAGAGGGTTAGCTATGTACTATTGTTGACCAGGACCCATCGAGGATAGGGGGCCATCAGGAACTCAGACAGAGGGTTGGCTATGTACTATTGTTGACCAGGACCCATCGAGGATAGGGGGGCCATCAGGAACTCAGACATAGGGTTAGCTATGTACTACAGTTGTTCCAGGACCCATCGAGGGGGGGGGGCATCAGGAACTCAGACAGAGGGTTAGATACCAGCTGGCTTCCATCTCCCCCACACACCAGCAACACCACATTACGTCTCTCTGCTCTGATAAGGGAGTTGTTGGTCCTGCTATTCCTGTATAAGTGGTAAACAGTTGAAGAGTGTTATGTGTGAGATCTTTATGTTTGAAGCCTGAAATGTGGCAAAAGGTCGCAAAGTTCAAGGGGGCCGAATACTTTCGCAAGGCACTGTATGTACTACTGTTGACCAGGACCCATCGAGCATAGGGGGGCCATGTGGAACTCAGACAGAGGGTTAGCTATGTACTACTGTTGACCAGGACCCATCGAGGATAGGGGGGCCATCTGGAACTCAGACAGAGGGTTAGCTATGTACTACTGTTGACCAGGACCCATCGAGGATAGGGGGGCCATCTGGAACTCAGACAGAGGGTTAGATACCAGCTGGCTTCCATCTCCCCCACACAGCAGCAACACCACATTACGTCTCTCTGCTCTGATAAGGGAGTTGTTGGTCCTGCTATTCCTGTATAAGTGGTAAACAGTTGAAGAGTGTTATGTGTGTGTGTGCTGCACACTCACCCTGACATTAGAACATAGCAATACCTTTTTTTAGCACACGGTTACTGCACTATAAAAATGATTTGTTGTCTCAACTAATGAAGCTATTGTGCAGTATCTTCATTTTTAAAGATGCACTATGTAAAAATCGTTCCGCCATTTCCTAGTTACTAAAATTCTAATAGTTAGCCTAATTTCAGTTCATGACAAAGCAAGCAAGTATAGTGTAGAAAATCATTGTACCATGTAAACTGCTGTGGGATATGTGTAACAAGATTTTGAAGTGTTATCTCTAGGAGATCTAAGAAAGCTCATGAAATATATATGTATATTTTTTTACACAATTTTAATCCCATTTTTGGCTAGGCACAAAACTACCTTCATACTTTCATTAATAAATAAAAAAACGGTACCGGGCACCTTCAGACGAGTTCTGTACCGGGTACCTTCAGACGAGTTCTGTACCGGGTACCTTCAGACGAGTTCCGTACCGGGTACCTTTCAGACGAGTCCCGTATCGGGTACCTTCAGACGAGTCCCGTACCGGGTACCTTTCAGACGAGTCCCGTATCGGGTACCTTCAGACGAGTCCCGTACCGTGCACCTTCAGATGAGTGCCGTACCGTGTACCTTTCAGACGAGTCCCGTACCGGGTACCTTTCAGACGAGTCCCGTATCGGGTACCTTCAGACGAGTCCCGTACCGTGCACCTTCAGATGAGTGCCGTACCATGCACCTTCAGACGAGTCCCGTACCGGGTACCTTCAGACAAGTCTCGTACCGGGTACATTCTGACGAGTTCCGTACCAGGTACCTTCAGACGAGTCCCGTACCGGGTACCTTCAGACGAGTCCCGTACCGGGTACCTTCAGACGAGTCTTGTACCGTGTACCTTCAGACAAGTCTCGTACCGGGTACCTTCAGACGAGTACCGTACCGGGTACCTTCAGACAAGTCTTGTACCGGGTACCTACAGATGAGACCCGTACCGGGTACCTTCAGATGAGTCCCGTGACACTTGTGGGGGTCGTTGAGCAAAACGGAGATCCAAGCTCATGGACAATGAGGAATTTGAGGAATTTGAAGCTCCACTACAGTTCTGTTGATGCGAATGGGAGCGTGCTCTGCCCTCCGTTTCCTCTAGTCCACGACCAGCTCCTTTGGCTTGCTGACGTTGAGGGAGAGGTTGTTGTCTTGGCAACACACTGCCAGGTCACTGACTTCCTCCCTGTATGCTGTCTCATCGGTGATCAGGTCAACCACTGTTGTGTCGTCAACAAACTTAATGATGATGTTGGAATTGTGCGCAGTCGTGGGTGAACTGGGAGAACAGAAGGGGAGTAAGCATGCACCCCTGAGAGCCTCCCATTTTGAGGATCAGTGTGGCTGATGTGTTGTTGCCTAGCCTCACCACTTGTGGGCGGCCCGTGAGGAAGTCCAGGATCCAGTTGCAGAGGGAGGTTTTCAGTCCCAGGGTCCTGAGATTAGTGATGTTCTTGGTATGTGTGTTCTATGGTTGAGGGAACCCGGTTACTGAGATTTCCTGGGATTTACTGTCCAAAACCACTCTCTTTTCGTGGGTTAAATAACTGTGAGAAACCGGTAAATTATTTATATGAACAGCATGGTGTGAAATGGGGGGTGGCAGGTAGCCTAGTGAAATTTGGGACGGCAGGTAGCCTTGTTGTTAGAGTGTTGGGCCAGTAACCAAAAGGTTGCTGGATCAAATCCCCAAGCTGACTAGGTAAAAATCTGTCGTTCTGCCCCTGGACAAGGCAGTTAACCCACTGAATAATTTCTGAACGTTACTGTATATTTTGATGTCGTAGACTAGGTCTTTCAGGTAATACATTCAATGCAGTAGTAACCTTATATTTAGCTGATGAATGATGGGTTATGCATAATACGCTCCTAGCTTATAGGTTCTCTCTTGTCCAATACCCACTCACTTGTTCTCCACTGGCCTCTCCTTTAAAACACTCCTTCGCTCTAGGATAACCTCTGTCTGTTGTCCAATACCCACTCACCTGTTCTCCACTGGCCTCTCCTTTAAAACACTCCTTAGCTCTGGGATAACCTCTGTCTGTTGTCCAATACCCACTCACCTGTTCTCCACTGGCCTCTCCTTTAAAACACCCCTTAGCTCTGGGATAACCTCTGTCTGTTGTCCAATACCCACTCACCTGTTCTCCACTGGCCTCTCCTTTAAAACACCCCTTAGCTCTAGGATAACCTCTGTCTGTTGTCCAATACCCACTCACCTGTTCTCCACTGGCCTCTCCTTTAAAACACTTCTTAACTCTCGGAGTCCCATGCAGGAAAAGCTAGACTAGAATATTAATAGACTATTCGAAGAGGGACTCTCTTGTTTTCTGAATGTTAAACCAGCTTTTCAACCAGCCTTTCCACCAGTCTTTTAACCAGCCTTTCAACCAGCCTTTCAACCAGCCTTTTAACCAGCTTTTCAACCAGCCTTTCAACCAGCCTTTTAACCAGCTTTTCAACCAGCCTTTCAACCAGCCTTTTAACCAGCTTTTCAACCAGCCTTTCAACCAGCCTTTTAACCAGCTTTTCAACCAGCCTTTCAACCAGCCTTTTAACCAGCTTTTCAACCAGCCTTTCAACCAGCCTTTTAACCAGCTTTTCAACCAGCCTTTCCACCAGCCTTTAAATTGGAAAAGTAAAACATTGCACATGGTTATAGCAGTGCTGACACTCACTCAGCCTGATCAATGTTTTTTATAGACATTTTTTGTTGCATTTCTTTTACAAACATCATTGAAAACTATCTGCCAAAGTAGGTGGTACGTAGCTATCGTTTGTCTTTTAAAAAATCTAAAGTTGTGCGTTGGTGTGTGTTGGTGCATTGTGCCTGATCTGGGCCTGTTTGGAATGAACCTGTACAAGCCTATCTGGGGTGCACATTCCAACCATAGATGCTTACAGACTCTGAATACAAGAGAAAGATTTGGCCTAGATTAGCCAGAGTAAACACAGTGAGCGCCAGTCACTAGACCGGCCTCGTCTAGAGGGTGTGGTGTGTTCTCATGGTCTTCCCTTTACCCCTGCCTGTCCGTGTGGGCTCCCTAGTCTAACTGACCTCTAAACACACACACACACACACACACACACACACACACACACACACACACACACACACACACACACACACACACACACACACACACACACACACACACACACAGATGTTGAGTGTCATTGAGTTTATACTACAATGAATAACTTCTCACTGCACGGATGCACTTGATTGGCTTCTTCTGGGAAAAAGTGTAATCAACAACATATCATCTATAGATTAAAACTGTAGTCAACAACATAACATCTATACATAACATAACAAGCTAAGATGCTAACGCTAGACATCAAGCTAACGCAGTTAGTCCCAGATGAGTTTTCCAATGGAGCCCTCTTTGTCTGGAGAAGTGAATGAATGGTTCCAGCGCTGTAGGATCTGTATCTACTACGCTTTGTTTCGGGAGATGTATCTACTATGCTTTGTTTCAGGATCTGTATCTACTATGCTTTGTTTCAGGATCTGTATCTACTATGCTTTGTTTCAGGATCTGTATCTACTACGCTTTGTTTCAGGATCTGTATCTACTATGCTTTGTTTCAGGAGATGTATCTACTACGCTTTGTTTCAGGAGATGTATCTACTATGCTTTGTTTCAGGAGATGTATCTACTATGCTTTGTTTCAGGAGATGTATCTACTACGCTTTGTTTCAGGAGATGTATCTACTACGCTTTGTTTCAGGATCTGTATCTACTATGCTTTGTTTCAGGATCTGTATCTACTATGCTTTGTTTCAGGATCTGTATCTACTACGCTTTGTTTCAGGATCTGTATCTACTATGCTTTGTTTCAGGAGATGTATCTACTATGCTTTGTTTCAGGAGATGTATCTACTACGCTTTGTTTCAGGATCTGTATCTACTATGCTTTGTTTCAGGATCTGTATCTACTATGCTTTGTTTCAGGAGATGTATCTACTATGCTTTGTTTCAGGAGATGTATCTACTACGCTTTGTTTCAGGATCTGTATCTACTATGCTTTGTTTCAGGATCTGTATCTACTATGCTTTGTTTCAGGAGATGTATCTACTACGCTTTGTTTCAGGATCTGTATCTACTATGCTTTGTTTCAGGATCTGTATCTACTATGCTTTGTTTCAGGAGATGTATCTACTACGCTTTGTTTCAGGAGATGTATCTACTACGCTTTGTTTCAGGATCTGTATCTACTATGCTTTGTTTCAGGATCTGTATCTACTATGCTTTGTTTCAGGATCTGTACCTACTACGCTTTGTTTCAGGAGATGTATCTACTACGCTTTGTTTCAGGATCTGTATCTACTATGCTTTGTTTCAGGATCTGTATCTACTATGCTTTGTTTCAGGAGATGTATCTACTATGCTTTGTTTCAGGAGATGTATCTACTAAGCTTTGTTTCAGGAGATGTATCTACTATGCTTTGTTTCAGGAGATGTATCTACTATGCTTTGTTTCAGGATCTGTATCTACTATGCTTTGTTTCAGGAGATGTATCTACTATGCTTTGTTTCAGGATCTGTATCTACTATGCTTTGTTTCAGGAGATGTATCTACTACGCTTTGTTTCAGGAGATGTATCTACTATGCTTTGTTTCAGGAGATGTATCTACTATGCTTTGTTTCAGGATCTGTATCTACTACGCTTTGTTTCAGGATCTGTATCTAGTACGCTTTGTTTCAGGATCTGTATCTACTACGCTTTGTTTCAGGAGATGTATCTACTACGCTTTGTTTCAGGATCTGTATCTACTACGCTTTGTTTCAGGAGATGTATCTACTATGCTTTGTTTCAGGATCTGTATCTACTATGCTTTGTTTCAGGATCTGTATCTACTACGCTTTGTTTCAGGAGATGTATCTACTATGCTTTGTTTCTGGACAAACTGAATCACTCAGAGTCCCGATGTGGCAATTGTTTGCTTGCAGAGGATTGTTGGCTTGAGGTGGCATCCATGATCATGCAGGTAGCCAGCCTACGTCCAGCCTACGTAAGAAACTGGAGAAAACGCAGAGATTAATGTTTACCCTTCTATGCCGGTGGCTGGGTGGTGTTCGCGCATGTTGGATGCATCTCCGTCTTGACGTTTTCGTTATCCGACTGGCCGTGTGTTGCCCGGAGATCGTTCGCCAGGGGAGCCATCTCCCGCCTCTCCTCCCCCATCTGAAAGCGGAGTTGAAGGAGCACAGCAAGAGGAGCATGGGAAATCAACGATGGTTGCATGTCACCATGAGCCGTGGAATCTGAAGACAGCAGCCTTTCGCAAAGCAGCCTACACTCCCAGCGAGAGGCCTGGAGCCTGATATTCCTGCACCTTCGTTGCTGGGGGTACCTGTGTCTGCGGCCAATGTGCCTACTCCTTCCTCTACAATTTCGAAGTTGACGTCAGCAACCTTCCCATCCCTGGTCTGGATCGAGCGGGTCTTCTCCATCTGTCGGAGGTTTTTCATTGGCTAGATAAGCAAACTTAGGGATGACATGCCAGCAACAAACGCAGACACTACACATCCATGTATACTACCATTCCAAAGTTTGGGGTCACTTAGAAATGTCCTTGTTTTTGAAAGAAAAGCATTTTTTTTGTCCATTAAAATAACATAAAATTGATTAGAAATAGTGTATACATTGTTAATGTTGTAAATGGCTATTGTAGCTGGAAACGTCTGATTTTTTATGGCATATCAACATAGGCGTACAGAGGCCCATTATCAGCAACCATCACTCCTGTGTTTCAATGGCACGTTGTGTTAGCTAATCCAAGTGTATAATTTTCTAAGGCTAATTGATCATTAGAAAACCCTTTTGCAATTATGTTAGCACAGCTGAAAACTGTTGTCTGATTAAAGAAGCAATAAAACGGTCCTTCTTTAGACTAGTTGAGTATCTGGAGCATCAGCATTTGTGAGTTCGATTACAGGCTCAAAATAGCCAGAAACAAAGGACTTTCTTCTGAAACTTGTCAGTCTATTCTTGTTCTGCAAAAAATGCGAGATATTGCCAAGAAACTGAAGATCTCATACAACGCTGTGTACTACTCCCTTCACAGAACAGCTCAAACTGGCTCTAACCAGAATAAAAAGAGGACTGGGTGGTCCCGGTGCACAACTGAGCAAGAGGACAAGTACATTAGAGTGTCTAGTTTTCTAGTTTGAGAAACAGACAACCTCACAAGTCCTCAACCTGCAGCTTCATTAAATAGTACCCACAAAACACCAGTCTCAACTTCAACAGTGAAGAGGCGACTCCAGGAAGCTGTCCTTCTAGGTGCTATACACCGCCTGCTATATTGTGGATAAAGAGTTACCTGTCTAACATAACACAGAGGGTGTTCTTTAATGGAAGCCTCTCCAATATATCAGGAATTCCCCAGAGCAGCTGTCTAGGCCCCTTACTTTAAAAAATATTTACTAACAACAAACCATTGGCTTTGAGTGAAGCCAGTGTGTCTATGTATGCAGATGACTCAACACTATACACATCAGCTACTACAGCGACTGAAATGACTGCAACACTGCAGTTAGTTTCAGAATGGGGGGCAGGAAATAAGGTTGCCCTTAATATTTCAAAAACAAAGCATTAAGTTTGGGACAAATCGTTCACTAAAGCCAAAATCTCAACTAAATCTTGTAATGAATAATGTGGAAATTGAGCAAGTTGAGATGATTTAACTGCTTGAAG
The DNA here is from genome assembly GCF_018296145.1 of Oncorhynchus tshawytscha. Lineage (NCBI taxonomy): Eukaryota > Metazoa > Chordata > Actinopteri > Salmoniformes > Salmonidae > Oncorhynchus > Oncorhynchus tshawytscha. The sequence goes on from NC_056432.1 coordinate 1,965,272, forward strand.
TAAACAAGGATTGTTAACTGTCATGGTCAAAACATATTGAAACAACAGTAGCTAAGATGGGGAGAAGTCTGTCCGTAATAAAGCGATGCTCTACCTTCTTAACAACACGATGAAGAAGGCAGCTCATAGACTAGCTTTGTCACTCCTGACCTACTGTTCAGTAGTGTGGTCGGGTGCCACAAAGAGGGACTTTGAAAATTACCATTGGCTCAGAACAGGGCAGTGCGGCTGGCCCTTAAAAGTACACGGATAGCTAACAGGAACTAATGGGGATCCGTAATAAACCCCAGGAAGAGTAGCTGCTGCCTTGGCAGGAACTAATTGGGATCCCTAATAAATACAAATACAAAAAAAGTGTGTTATTTTGTAGCCATCAGAAGCGTAGCTGTTTTATCTGACTGTGTCAACCATTGTTTGTTTGAGGGCGATAGGCAGTTAACAATTGAATACAACTCTGACAGATGATATTCAGGTTCAGTTTGGTGATTGCTACATGATTTAGATTCTCACGATGACTGGATTTGATTGGGGTTAAAAGTAGTAGTAGTCACAATGACTGAGTTTGATAGTAGTAGTAGTAGTATTATTATTATTAGTAGTAGTATTAGTGGTAGTATTAGTATTAGTATTAGTAGTAGTAGTAGTAGTAGTAGTAATAGTGGTAGTAGTATTATTATTATTATTAGTAGTAGTTGTAGTATCGGCAGTGGTAGTATTATTAGTATTATTATTATTATTATTATTTTTAGTATTAGTAGTATTAGTAGTAGTAGTAGTATTGGTAGTAGTATTAGTAGTGGTAGTAGTAGTAGTAGTAGTGGTAGTAGTAGTATTAGTAGTAGTAGTAGTAGTGATAGTAGTAGTAGTAGTAGTAGTATTGGTAGTGGTAGTAGTATTAGTAGTGGTAGTAGTAGTAGTAGTAGTATTAGTAGTAGTAGTGGTATTATTATTATTATTTTTAGTATTAGTAGTATTAGTAGTATTGGTAGTGGTAGTAGTATTAGTAGTGGTAGTAGTAGTATTATTATTATTATTATTATTATTATTATTATTATTATTATTATTAGTAGTAGTAGTAGTGGTAGTAGTATTAGTAGTGGTAGTGGTAGTAGTATTATTATTATTATTAGTAGTAGTAGTATTAGTAGTGGTAGTGGTAGTAGTATTAGTAGTGGTAGTGGTAGTAGTATTAGTAGTGGTAGTAGTAGTAGTAGCGGTAGTAGTGGTAGTAGTAGTAGTGGTAGTGGTAGTAGTAGTAGTAGTGGTAGTGGTAGTAGTAATAGTAGTGGAGTAGTAGTAGTAGTAGTAGTAGTAGTAGTAGTAGTAGTAGTAGTAGTAGTAGTGGTGGTGGTGGTGGTGGTGGTAGTAGTAGTAGAGGTAGTAGTAGTAGAGGTGGTAGTAGTAGTAGTAGTAGTGATAGTAGTAGTAGTGGTAGTAGTAGTAGTATTAGTAGTGGTAGTAGTAGTAGGAGTGGTATTAGTAGTGGTAGTATTAGTGGTAGTAGTATTAGTAGTGGTAGTAGTAGTGGTAGTGGTAGTAGTATTAGTAGTGGTCGTGGTAGTAGTGGTCGTGGTAGTAGTATTAGTAGTGGTAGTAGTAGTAGTAGTAGCGGTAGTAGTGGTAGTAGTAGTAGTGGTAGTGGTAGTAGTAATAGTAGTGGAAGTAGTAGTAGTAGTAGTAGTGGTAGTAGTAGTAGAGGTAGTAGTAGTGATAGTAGTGGTAGTATTAGTGGTAGTAGTAGTGGTAGTAGTATTAGTAGTAGGAGTGGTATTAGTAGTGGAAGTAGTAGTAGTAGTAGTAGTAGTAGTGGTAGTAGTAGTAGTAGTAGTAGTAGTAGTAGTAGAGGTAGTAGTAGTGATAGTGGTAGTAGTAGTAGTAGTGGTAGTAGTAGTAGTAGTGGTAGTAGTAGTAGGAGTGGTATTAGTAGTGGTAGTAGTATTAGTAGTGGTAGTAGTATTAGGAGTGGTAGTAGTAATAGTAGTAGTAGTGGTAATAGTAGTAGTAGTGGTGGACTTGTCTTTGTATCCACAGGGGATTATTCAGTTCAACAACATTGTACCTAGTGGGTTTAGTGAGTTTAGAATGGTGAAATCCTATTGATAATGATTAATAACCAAAAGGAGATCAAAAGTCAGCGATGGTCAGAAATGTCCCAGAATCCATGGGGACATAGTTCATTATCATTACATCCACTCTCCAATGGACTGTGGTTATTCAGGGGTTGTTGTAGTAAATCATTACGTGACGCCCTTGTTGTGGACTGTTTAGTGGTTATTATCTTATCATACGCTGTAAATTAGACAAAGTATATTGTATCGTTTCATATCGTATGCTATGTTTTGGTTCAGTGTATTGAAGGCCATTAGTTTCCTATAGAAATGTCTACTGATATTATTATCTTATGACAGTATGTTTTGGTTCAGTATGTTAAATAGCATTAGTCAGAAGGCCACGCAGTATGTTTTGGTTCATTATGTTAAATAGCATTAGTCAGAAGGCCACGCAGTATGTTTTGGTTCAGTATGTTAAAGAGCATTAGTCAGAAGGCCACGCAGTATGTTTTGGTTCATTATGTTAAAGAGCATTAGTCAGAAAGCCACGCAGTATGTTTTGGTTCATTATGTTAAAGAGCATTAGTCAGAAGGCTACATTTTATAAGGACTGTTTCCATAGCTGGCTAATGTGTTTCACACACTTTACCTCAGGAAGGATTTACACCAATGGTTGCGTGTCTTGTTTGGCACCATATGGTTAAGTGGACATAAGAGTGGTTCAGTCTTAACCACTGAACATCTTACTCAAACAGTCTGTTTTGTAGATTTACACACAATGTTTGTCTGATCTGTTGTTCCCATATATGTTCTGGTATCCATGCTAGATATGGTCTCTACATTTATTTACTTGTTTCCTGACTCTAGAGCACATCGTTAAAGGTCACTAAGAAATGTCCTTGTTTTCCATGAAAACATACATGAAATGAGTTGCAAAAGGAATAGGAAATATAGTCAAGACGTTGACAAGGATATAAATAATGATTTTTAATTGAAATAATAATTGTGTCCTTCAAACTTTGCTTTCATCAAAGAATCCTCCATTTGCAGCAATTACAGGCTTGCAGGCCTTTGGCATTTTAGGTGTCAATTTGTTGAGGTTATCTGAACAGATTTCACCCCATGCTTCCTGAAGCACCTCCCACAAGTTGGATTGGCATGATGGGCACTTCTTACGTACCATACGGTCAAGCTGCTCCCACAACAGCTCAATATGGTTGAGATCTGGTGACTGTGCTGGCCACTCCATTATAGACAGAATACCAGCTGACTGATTCTTCCCTAAATAGTTCTTGCATAGTTTGGAGCTGTGCTTTGGGTCATTGTGCTGTTGTTGGAGGAAATTGGCTCCAATTAACTCCGTCCACAGGGTATGGCATGGCGTTGCAAAATGGAGTGATACCCTTCCTTGTTCAAGATCCCTTTTACCCTGTACAAATCTCCCACTTTACCATCCCCAAAGCCCCCCCCCCCCAGACCATCACATTGCCTCTACCATGCTTGACAGATGGTTCACTCCTCCACCATGTTTGACAGATGGTTCACTCCTCCACCATGTTTGACAGATAGTTCACTCCTCCACCATGTTTGACAGATGGTTCACTCCTCCACCATGTTTGACAGATGGTTCACTCCTCCACCATGCTTGACAGATGGTTCACTCCTCCAGCATGTTTGACAGATGGTTCACTCCTCCAGCAGGCTTGACAGATGGTTCACTCCTCCACCAGGCTTGACAGATGGTTCACTCCTCCAGCATGTTTGACAGATGGTTCACTCCTCCACCAGGCTTGACAGATGGTTCACTCCTCCACCAGGCTTGACAGATGGTTCACTCCTCCACCATGCTTGACAGATGGTTCACTCCTCCACCATGTTTGACAGATGTTCACTCCTCCACCATGCTTGACAGATGGTTCACTCCTCCACCATGCTTGACAGATGGTTCACTCCTCCACCATGCTTGACAGATGGTTCACTCCTCCACCAGGCTTGACAGATGGTTCACTCCTCCACCATGCTTGACAGATGGAGTCACTCCTCCACCATGCTTGACAGATGGTTCACTCCTCCACCAGGCTTGACAGATGGTTCACTCCTCCACCATGCTTGACAGATGGTTCACTCCTCCACCAGGCTTGACAGATGGTTCACTCCTCCACCAGGCTTGACAGATGGTTCACTCCTCCACCAGGCTTGACAGATGGAGTCACTCCTCCACCATGCTTGACAGATGGTTCACTCCTCCACCATGTTTGACAGATGGTTCACTCCTCCACCATGCTTGACAGATGGTTCACTCCTCCACCATGCTTGACAGATGGTTCACTCCTCCACCATGTTTGACAGATGGTTCACTCCTCCACCATGCTTGACAGATGGTTCACTCCTCCAGCATGTTTGACAGATGGTTCACTCCTCCAGCAGGCTTGACAGATGGTTCACTCCTCCACCAGGCTTGACAGATGGTTCACTCCTCCAGCATGTTTGACAGATGGTTCACTCCTCCAGCATCTTTTCATTTTTTCTCCCTTTCACAAATGTTCTTCTTTGTGATCCGAACACCTCAAACTTAGATTCGTCTGTCTATAACACTTTTTTCCAATCTTCCTCTGTCCAGTGTCTGTGTTATTTTGCCCATCTTTATCTATTATTTTTATTGGCCAGTCTGAGATATGGCTTTTTCTTTGCAACACTGCCTAGATGGTCTACATCCCGGAGTCGCCTCTTCACTGTTCATGTTGAGACTGGTGTTTTGAAGAGTACTATTTAATGAAGCTGCCAGTTGAGGACATGTGGTGCATCTGTTTCTCAAACTAGACTCTCTAACGTACTTGTCCTCTTGCTCAGTTGTGCACCGGGGCCTCCCACTCCTCTTACTATTCTGGTTAGAGCCAGTTTGCGCTGTTCTGTGAAGGGAGTAGTAGTACACAGCGTTGTACGAGATCTTCAGTTTCTTGGAAATTTCTCACATGAAATAGCCTTCATTTCTCAGAACAAGAATATACTGACGAGTTTCAGAAGGAAGTCTTTGTTTCTGGCCATTTTTAGCCTGTAATCAAACCCACAAATGCTGATGCTCCAGATACTCAACTAGTCTAAAGAAGGCCAGTTTTATTGCTTCTTTAATCAGGACAACAGTTTTCAGCTGTGCTAACATAATTGCAAAAGGGTTTTCTAATTATCAATTTGCCTTTTAAAATTATAACTTGGATTAGCTATCACCAATGTGCCATTGGAACACAGGAGTGATGGTTGCTGATAATGGGCCTCTGTAGATATTCCATTAAAAAATCTTTCGTTTCCAGCTACAATAGTCATTTACAACATTAACAATGTCTACACTGTATTTCTGATCAATTTGATGTTATTTTAAGGGACATTTTTTTTGTGCTTTTTCTTTCAAAAACAAGGACATTTTTAAGTGACCCCAAACTTTTGAACGGTAATGTATCTGAAGCGCTGTCAGTTATACCCACAGTGTTAAAGGAAGATGAGCTTTTCACAGTTATACCACCATACCATTGCTGCCATAAACTAGCTTCTGTAATCACACCACCCTGGCATCTTACAAAACCACTTCTTCATTTTGTAACTGTTGCTCGTGATACAAGCTTCAAAATAAAGAATGTGTGTTTGCCGAGTGCTGTATTATGTATGCATGTGACAGCCTGACTCGGTTTTTAACACTGAATCAATTTATCCCCTGCAGAAAGAGATAAAGTGCCAACTTCTACACTTATAGTCTGAATAGCAGAATAGCAGCTCATTCTAACTAAGTAGGTCTCAAGGTCTCCTTCTAACTATAAGGTCTTTCATGAAAGCAAATACAGCCATTTATTTGAGTCCCTAAGACAGTCACTTGAAACAAATTAATGTCAATACTCTTTTAATTACATTTTTTAAATGAAAATGAACATTGCAAGAGTCGAACAGCACTGTAGCGAACGTGTATTTTCCTCAACATCAAGTGTCTCACTGTATTTCCGTTTAGACGGTTGTTCTGTTACACTGAATGTATATCGGTCTAATGTTCATTTCTCTGTCGTGTTAATGTCTCTGTGTCATCCCTTCCTCCTGTTGGATCTGGCTCCACCTCACAGGTAAGAACATTGACTTGTGGTTCCTTCATCTAGCCAATTAGAGCATTAGGGTGGAGATCTCCCTCTCCATACTGTTAACAACACAGTCCAGGGTTGGGGTCAAGTCTAATTGAAGGCAATCATTTCAGAAGGCCAACTGAAATTCCAGTTCAATAATTGCAAAGGGGATTTATTTTCAATACTTTCTCTATAAACTGAAAAGAGGGAATATTTATTCCAAAAGTTATTCATAAAAATAAAAATAAAATATATATATATATATATATATATATGTATATATATATATATATAAAGTACCAGTCAAAAATTTGGACACCTACTCATTCCAGGGTTTTTCTTTATTTTTTTACTATTTTCTACATTGTAGAATAATAGTGAAGACCTCAACACTATGTAATAGCACATTTGAAATCATGTAGTAACCAAAAACTGTTAAACATATCAAAATATATTTTATATTTGAGATTCTTCAAAGTAGCCGACCTTTGCATTGATGACAGCTTTGTACACTCTTGGCATTCTCTCAAACCAGCTTCATGAGGTAGTCACCTGGAATGCATTTCAATTAACAGGTGTGCCTTGTTAAAAGTTAATTTGTGGAATTGCATTCCGTCTTAATGTGTTTGAGCCAGTCAGTTGTATTGTGACAAGGTATGGGATGGTATACAGAAGAAAGCCCTATTTGGTAAAATACCCATATAAGTCCATATTGTGGCAAGAACAGCTCAAATAAGCAAAGAGAAACAACAGTCCATCATTACTTTAAGACATGAAGGTCAGTCAATACAGAAAATTTGAAGAACTTTACAAGTTTCTTCAGGTTCAGTCAGAAAAACCGTCAAGCGCTATGATGAAACTGGCTCTCATGAGGACCGCCACATGAAAGGAAGACCCAGAGTTACCTCTGCTGCACGTTCATTAGAGTTACCAGCCTCAGATTGCAGCCCAAATAAATGCTTCACAGAATTTAAGTAACAGACGGATCTCAACATCAATTGTTCAAAGGAGACTGCGTGAATCAGGCCTTCATGGTCGAATTGCTGCAAAGAAACTACTAAATGACACCAATAAGAAGAAGAGACTTGCTTGGGCCAGAAAACATGAGCAATGGACATTAGACCGTTGGAAATCTGTCCTTTGGTCTGATGAGTCCAAATCTGCGATTTTTGGTTCCAACCGCCCTGTCTTTCTGAGATGCAGAGTAGGTGAATGGATGATCTCTGCATGTGTGGATCTCACCGTGAAGCATGGAGGAAGTGTTATGGTGTGGGGGTGCTTTGCTGGTGACAATGTCTGTGATTTATTTAGAGTTCAATGCACTACTTAACCATCATGGCTAACACAACATTCTGCAGTGATACGCCATCCCATCTGGTTTGTGCTTAGTGGGACAATCATTTGTTTTTCAACAGGACAGGGACCCATCTCACTCCAGGCTGTGTAAGGGACATTTGACCAAGGAGGAGAGTGATGGAGTGCTGCATCAGATGACCTGGCCTCCATAATCACCTGACTTCAAACCAATTGAGATGGTTTGGGATGAGTTGGACCGCAGAGTGAAGGAAAATCAGCCAACAAGTGCTCGGCATATGTGGGAACTCTTTCAAGACTGTTGGAAAAGCATTCCTCATGAAGCTGGTTGAGAGAACGCCAAGAGTGTGCAAAGCTGTCATCAAGGCAAAGGGTGACTACTTTGATTTGTTTAACACTTTTGTTGGTTACTACATGATTCCATGTGTGTTATTTCATAGTTCTGATGTCTTCACTATTATTCTACAATGTAGAAAATAATAGAAAATAAAGAAAAACTCTTGAATGAGTAGCTGTGTCCAAACTTTTGACTGGTACAGTATATATATATATTGAAGTTACTACCCAAATTGACTGACCTCAATTCTAATTGATCCCTACGCTGAAACAGACCACCATGTTTCCCTGGGGAAAGAGGTCTTCTGACCTCAATGGGACTAATATACTTGGTTAGATTAAGGTTACATCAATTAACAAATATTAGGCATTTGTAAACACACCCTCGTTGTTCGATGAAATATCGACGGAGGCCTTCTAGCAACGTAATACTTCACCTTATCTACAATCACCTTTCCATGGAAGTCTATACCCACAAGTTACTACATATATCTTATGTGGAACATTTTAATCTCATGACCTGGACTTTGTTTCAGCATACCACCATTATACTGTTTGAATCCCATTAAGATATTAATTAACATCTCCTCGGATCTGACCGGACACATTAAGATATTCATTAACATCTCCTCGGATCTGACCGGACACATTACATTAAGATATTAATTAACATCTCCTCGGACACATCACGTGCTTTTTGTTTAGCTTGTTTTTAGACCCCAGACGATCGGTGAGGAATACATGAATCTGAAGCAGGCCCCCGGAAGATAGGCAATATACCAGAACATTAACCACAGCCACAACATCTCCATGGGAGAGTAAAGCGTGAAGAGGATTTTAATATGAAATGTTTAATAGTTAATTCTGTGAAACTGATTAACACCCAGTATCAGCTCAGAGTGTTCGAAACTCTGTAGCGAGTTCAATATTTAGACTCAAGGGGGAGGATGGGAGGGCTATAAAATGTTTTTTTCTCCATACCAAGTTACTGTGGGCAGAGGAGTCAACTGAAGGGGTTGGAGTAGTAGTGTGTTGTTTGTCCCTTAACCCTAACCCTGTGCCTTTAAGAAAAACTCCCCTCTATGTTTCCAAGTAATGTCTAAACTGATGCAGCAGACAGACAGACAGACAGACAGACAGACAGACAGACAGACAGACAGCTGTAGGATTCCTTCCCAGGTCAGTGCACAGGAAGGAAGGGAGACAAGGAAAAGATTTGAGGAAAGGAAACCAAGACTGACATTCGAGATATGGCCTGTGGCCCCTTGACTCTGTGAGGTAGTGAGGGGAAGGAATGAGTTTGGAGTGATGAGATACGGCCTGTTGCCCCCTGACTCTGTGAGGTAGTGAGGGGAAGGAATGAGTTTGGAGTGATGAGATACGGCCTGTTGCCCCCTGACTCTGTGAGGTAGTGAGGGGAAGGAAGGAGTATGGAGTGTTGAGATACGGCCCGTGGCCCCCAGCCTGGGAGGTGTCAGCGATAACGAAATATGGTAGTAGCTCCCCCCCCCATCTCTGGTGTCATTGTTGTGTTGACACACTGGTCATTGAGCATTGAGCTGATTCTGCAGTTGCTCTGTCCTCTCTGCTGGCCTAGCAGCACTCAGGGGGTGTAGTGTGTTGATATCTGCTGGCCTAGCAGCACTCAGGGGGTGTAGTGTGTTGATCTCTGCTGACCTAGTAGCACTCAGGGGGTGTAGTGTGTTGATCTGTCCTCTCTGCTGGCCTAGCAGCCCTCAGGGGGTGTAGTGTGTTGATCTGTCCTCTCTGCTGGCCTAGCAGCACTCCGGGGTGTAGTGTGTTGATCTGTCCTCTCTGCTGGCCTAGCAGCACTCAGGGGTGTAGTGTGTTGATCTCTGCTGACCTAGTAGCACTCAGGGGTGTAGTGTGTTGATCTGTCCTCTTGCTGGCCTAGCAGCACTCAGGGGGTGTAGTGTGTTGATCTCTGCTGGCCTAGCAGCACTCAGGGGGTGTAGTGTGTTGATCTGTCCTCTCTGCTGGCCTAGCAGCACTCAGGGGTGTAGTGTGTTGATCTCTGCTGGCCTAGCAGCACTCAGGGGTGTAGTGTGTTGATCTGTCCTCTCTGCTGGCCTAGCAGCACTCAGGGGGTGTAGTGTGTTGATCTCTGCTGGCCTAGCAGCACTCAGGGGGTGTAGTGTGTTGATCTGTCCTCTCTGCTGGCCTAGCAGCACTCAGGGGGTGTAGTGTGTTGATCTCTGCTGGCCTAGCAGCACTCAGGGGGTGTAGTGTGTTGATCTCTGCTGGCCTAGCAGCACTCAGGGGGCTGTAGTGTGTTGATCTGTCCCCCTGCTGGCCTAGCAGCACTCAGGGGTTGTGTAGTGTGTTGCTCTCTGCTGGCCTAGCAGCACTCAGGGGGTGTAGTGTGTTGCTCTCTGCTGGCCTAGCAGCACTCAGGGGGTGTAGTGTGTTGATCTCTGCTGGCCTAGCAGCACTCAGGGGAGTGTGTTGATCTGTCCTCTCTGCTGGCCTAGCAGACCCCAGACAGACAGTGTGTTGATCTCTGCTGGCCTAGCAGCACTCAGGGGTGTAGTGTGTTGATCTGTCCTCTCTGCTGGCCTAGCAGCACTCAGGGGGTGTAGTGTTTTGATCTCTGCTGGCCTAGCAGCACTCAGGGGTGTAGTGTGTTGATCTGTCCTCTCTGCTGGCCTAGCAGCACTCAGGGGGTGTAGTGTGTTGCTCTCTGCTGGCCTAGCAGCACTCAGGGGGTGTAGTGTGTTGATCTGTCCTCTCTGCTGGCCTAGCAGCACTCAGGGGGTGTAGTGTGTTGATCTGTCCTCTCTGCTGGCCTAGCAGCACTCAGGGGGTGTAGTGTGTTGATCTGTCCTCTCTGCTGGCCTAGCAGCACTCAGGGGGTGTAGTGTGTTGATCTGTCCTCTCTGCTGGCCTAGCAGCACTCAGGGGGTGTAGTGTGTTGATCTGTCCTCTCTGCTGGCCTAGCAGCACTCAGGGGGTGTAGTGTGTTGATCCCTGCTGGCCTAGCAGCACTCAGGGGTGTAGTGTGTTGATCTGTCCTCTCTGCTGGCCTAGCAGCACTCAGGGGGTGTAGTGTGTTGATCTCTGCTTGCCTAGCAGCACTCAGGGGGTGTAGTGTGTTGATCTGTCCTCTCTGCTGGGCTAGCAGCACTCAGGGGGTGTAGTGTGTTGATCTGTCCTCTCTGCTGGCCTAGCAGCACTCAGGGGTGTAGTGTGTTGAATCTGCTGGCCTAGCAGCACTCAGGGGTGTAGTGTGTTGATCTGTCCTCTCTGCTGGCCTAGCAGCACTCAGGGGGTGTAGTGTGTTGATCTCTGCTGGCCTAGCAGCACTCAGGGGTGGAGTGTGTTGATCTCTGCTGGCCTAGCAGCACTCAGGGGTGTAGTGTGTTGATCTGTCCTCGCTGCTGGCCTAGCAGCACTCAGGGGTGTAGTGTGTTGATCTCTGCTGGCCTAGCAGCACTCAGGGGTGTAGTGTGTTGATCTGTCCTCTCTGCTGGCCTAGCAGCACTCAGGGGGTGTAGTGTGTTGCTCTCTGCTGGCCTAGCAGCACTCAGGGGGTGTAGTGTGTTGCTCTCTGCTGGCCTAGCAGCACTCAGGGGGTGTAGTGTGTTGATCTCTGCTGGCCTAGCAGCACTCAGGGGTGTAGTGTGTTGCTCTCTGCTGGCCTAGCAGCACTCAGGGGTGTAGTGTGTTGCTCTCTGCTGGCCTAGCAGCACTCAGGGGTGTAGTGTGTTGATCTCTGCTGGCCTAGCAGCACTCAGGGGTGTAGTGTGTTGATCTGTCCCCCTGCTGGCCTAGCAGCACTCAGGGGGTGTAGTGTGTTGCTCTCTGCTGGCCTAGCAGCACTCAGGGGTGTAGTGTGTTGCTCTCTGCTGGCCTAGCAGCACTCAGGGGGTGTAGTGTGTTGATCTCTGCTGGCCTAGCAGCACTCAGGGGTGTAGTGTGTTGATCTGTCCTCTCTGCTGGCCTAGCAGCCCCCAGGGGTGTAGTGTGTTGATCTCTGCTGGCCTAGCAGCACTCAGGGGTGTAGTGTGTTGATCTGTCCTCTCTGCTGGCCTAGCAGCACTCAGGGGTGTAGTGTTTTGATCTCTGCTGGCCTAGCAGCACTCAGGGGGTGTAGTGTGTGATCTGTCCTCTCTGCTGGCCTAGCAGCACTCAGGGGTGTAGTGTGTTGCTCTCTGCTGGCCTAGCAGCACTCAGGGGTGTAGTGTGTTGATCTGTCCTCTCTGCTGGCCTAGCAGCACTCAGGGGTGTAGTGTGTTGATCTGTCCTCTCTGCTGGCCTAGCAGCTCTCAGGGGTGTAGTGTGTTGATCTGTCCTCTCTGCTGGCCTAGCAGCACTCAGGGGTGTAGTGTGTTGATCTGTCCTCTCTGCTGGCCTAGCAGCACTCCGGGGTGTAGTGTGTTGATCTGTCCTCTCTGCTGGCCTAGCAGCACTCAGGGGTGTAGTGTGTTGATCCCTGCTGGCCTAGCAGCACTCAGGGGGTGTAGTGTGTTGATCTGTCCTCTCTGCTGGCCTAGCAGCACTCAGGGGTGTAGTGTGTTGATCTCTGCTTGCCTAGCAGCACTCAGGGGTGTAGTGTGTTGATCTGTCCTCTCTGCTGGGCTAGCAGCACTCAGGGGTGTAGTGTGTTGATCTGTCCTCTCTGCTGGCCTAGCAGCACTCAGGGGTGTAGTGTGTTGATATCTGCTGGCCTAGCAGCACTCAGGGGTGTAGTGTGTTGATCTGTCCTCTCTGCTGGCCTAGCAGCACTCAGGGGTGTAGTGTGTTGATCTCTGCTGGCCTAGCAGCCCTCAGGGGGTGTAGTGTGTTGATATCTGCTGGCCTAGCAGCACTCAGGGGGTGTAGTGTGTTGATTTGTCCTCTCTGCTGGCCTAGCAGCACTCAGGGGGTGTAGTGTGTTGATCTCTGCTGGCCTAGCAGCACTCAGGGGTGTAGTGTGTTGATCTGTCCTCTCTGCTGGCCTAGCAGCACTCAGGGGGTGTAGTGTGTTGATTTGTCCTCTCTGCTGGCCTAGCAGCACTCAGGGGGTGTAGTGTGTTGATATCTGCTGGCCTAGCAGCACTCAGGGGGTGTAGTGTGTTGATCTCTGCTGGCCTAGCAGCACTCAGGGGTGTAGTGTGTTGCTCTCTGCTGGCCTAGCAGCACTCAGGGGGTGTAGTGTGTTGCTCTCTGCTGGCCTAGCAGCACTCAGGGGGTGTAGTGTGTTGATCTCTGCTGGCCTAGCAGCACTCAGGGGGTGTAGTGTGTTGATCTCTGCTGGCCTAGCAGCACTCAGGGGGTGTAGTTGTGGCAAGTTTTAGCATTAAAAAATGTGGCCTCTTTGTTCACTTTTCATCGCCCCTCCCCCTGATTGTTCAATCACTTATTTTTCTTTCTTTCGTTCATGTTTTTTTTTTTTTACATCGTAGACTGGTCATTGATTGTTAACATCTAAAGTTGGGTAATTCTGTACTAGCTATAAGAGAGGGACAAGTACTCTCACTCCCGGTGGTCTCAGGGAATGTGATGGAAACATCACCATTTGTGATTTCATCAGGGGGGGATTACAGTGTAATTGACAGGGGTTTACAGACATGTATTTTTAAAGTGCTGCCCTGTAGTAAAGGGGTTCCTGTGGAGAGCTGAGTAGAGAACGTGGTTGGGGATAAGTGTGTGTGCGTGAGTGTGAGTGTGAGTGTGTGTGTATGTGTGTGTGTGTGTGGAAGGATGAAAGGAGGGATGAGGGAAGGAGGGATGGAAGGAAGGTAGGATGGAGGGAAGGAAGGAAGGATGGAGGGGTGTAAGGAAATGAAGGAGGATGGATGGATGGATGGAGGGATGGATGGATGGATGGATGGAGGGAGGGAGGGAGGGAGGGAGGGAGGGAGGGAGGGAGGGAGGGAGGGAGGGAGGGAGGGAGGGAGGGAGGGAGGGAGGGAGGGAGGACATTCCCCTTTTCATGTGGGGATATTTAATGATGGTGGTGGAAAACTGGCTGGAGAGAGTCACATGGTCATGGATATATTTACCAGAGAGAGTCACATGGTCATGGATCTATGGAGAGAGTCACATGGTCATGGATCTATTTACCACATGGTCAGATCTATTTACCAGAGAGAGTCACATGGTCATGGATATATTTACCAGAGAGAGTCACATGGTCATGGATCTATTTACCAGAGAGAGACATGGTCATGGATATATTTACCAGAGAGAGACATGGTCAGGGATATATTTACCAGAGAGAGACATGGTCAGGGATATATTTACCAGAGAGAGACAGAGAGTCATGTAGAGGAACGTTGTCTACCTGTTCCACTGCAGCCCCGTGGATGTGAATGGGGGCGTGCTAGCCTCCCCGTTTCTTGTAATCTACAATCAGCTCCTTGGTCTTACTGATGTTGAGGGAGAGGCTGTTCTGGTACCACACTGTCAGTTAACTGACCACCTCCCTGTAGGCTGACTCATCATCACCGGTGATCAAACTTGATTTTTTTGTTGGAGTGGTGCGTTGCCACGCAGTCGTGGATGAACAAGGAGTACAGGATGGGACTAAGCACGCACCCCTGAGGGTCCCCCATGTTGAGGATCAGCATGGTGGTGGTGATGTTACATTGAACATTACAGACTGGGACAAGGAGAGATGGGAACATTACAGACTGGGACAAGGAGAGATGGGAACATTACAGACTGGGACAAGGAGAGATGGGAACATTACAGACTGGGACAAGGAGAGGATGAACATTACAGACTGGGACAATGAGAGGTTGAACATTACAGACTGGGACAAGGAGAGGATGAACATTACAGACTGGGACAAGGAGAGATGGGGACATTACAGACTGGGATAAGGAGAGATGGGAACATTACAGACTGGGACAAGGAGAGATGGGGACATTACAGACTGGGACAAGGAGAGATGGGAACATTACAGACTGGGACAAGGAGAGGATGAACATTACAGACTGGGACAAGGAGAGATGGGAACATTACAGACTGGGACAAGGAGAGGATGAACATTACAGACTGGGACAAGGAGAGATGGGAACATTACAGACTGGGACAAGGAGAGATGGGAACATTACAGACTGGGACAAGGAGAGGATGAACATTACAGACTGGGACAAGGAGAGGATGAACATTACAGACTGGGACAAGGAGAGGATGAACATTACAGACTGGGACAAGGAGAGGATGAACATTACAGACTGGGACAAGGAGAGATGGGAACATTACAGACTGGGACAAGGAGAGATGGGAACATTACAGACTGGGACAAGGAGAGATGGGAACATTACAGACTGGGACAAGGAGAGATGGGAACATTACAGACTGGGACAAGGAGAGGATGAACATTACAGACTGGGACAAGGAGAGGTTGAACATTACAGACTGGGACAAGGAGAGGATGAACATTACAGACTGGGACAAGGAGAGATGGGAACATTACAGACTGGGACAAGGAGAGGATGAACATTACAGACTGGGACAAGGAGAGGATGGGAACATTACAGACTGGGACAAGGAGAGATGGGAACATTACAGACTGGGACAAGGAGAGGATGAACATTACAGACTGGGACAAGGAGAGGATGAACATTACAGACTGGGACAAGGAGAGGATGAACATTACAGACTGGGACAAGGAGAGGTTGAACATTACAGACTGGGACAATTTGTAATATTTTCATTAAGACTGGGACTCCATCAGGAGGGAGACACAGACCATCAGGACTGGGACACAGACCATCAGGATGGGAACACAGACCATCAGGAGGGATGAACACAGACTGGGACAGGAGGGATGACACAGACTGGGATCAGGAGGGAGACACAGACCATCAGGTTAAATACACAGACCATCAAATAACAGACCATGGATAGACACATTTGACCATTTTCAGGAGACACAGACCATCAGGAGGGAGACACAGACCATCAGGAGGGAGACACAGACCACCAGGAGGGAGACACAGACCACCAGGAGGGAGACACAGACCACCTCTTCATAGTATTTTACACATGACATCATGTCAGCACAACCCTCAGTGCGTGTGTTAGTGTGTGTGTTGGTGTGTGTGTGTGTTGGTGTGTGTGTGTTGGTGTGTGTGTGTGTTTGTGTGTGTTAGTGTGTGTGTTGGTGTGTGTGTGTGCTTGTGTGTGTTAGTGTGTGTGTGTTAGTGTGTGTGTGTTAGTGTGTGTGTTCGGTGTGTGTGTTAGTGTGTGTATGTATGTATGTGAGGCAATGGGAGCCAGTGTAGCCGAAGGAGCTGGTATGGGAGCCAGTGTAGCCGAGGGAGCTGTTATGGGAGCCAGTGTCGCCGAGGGAGCTGTTATGGGAGCCAGCGTAGCCGAGGGAGCTGTTATGGGAGCCAGTGTAGCCGAGGGAGCTGTTATGGGAGCCAGTGTCGCCGAGGGAGTTGTTATGGGAGCCAGCGTAGCCGAGGGAGCTGTTATGGGAGCCAGTGTAGCCGAGGGAGCTGTTATGGGAGCCAGTGTCGCCGAGGGAGTTGTTATGGGAGCCAGTGTCGCCGAGGGAGCTGTTATGGGAGTCAGCGTAGCCGAGGAGCTGTTATGGGAGCCAGCGTCGCCGAGGAGCTGTTATGGGAGCCAGCGTCGCCGAGGGAGTTGTTATGAGAGTTAGCATAGCAGAGGGAGCTGTTATGGGAGCCAGCGTCGCCGAGGGAGCTGTTATGAGAGCCAGTGTCGCCGAGGGAGCTGTTATGAGAGCCAGCGTCGCCGAGGGAGTTGTTATGAGAGTTAGCGTAGCAGAGAGAGCTGTTATGAGAACCAGTGTCGCCGAGGGAGCTGTTAGGCCCGGGCGGGGAGCCAGCCGTTAAAAATCACAGTGTGGCTTCAAAAGTAAGGGCATCGGTAGTGTCAGAAGATATAGTATAGATACTGTAAACTCAGAGAGAGAGAGCAGAGAGAGAGAGAGCGCAGAGAGAGAGAGAGAGGGAGAGAGAGGAGAGAGATTGAGAGGGAGAGAGAGAGAGAGAGAGAGAGAGAGGAGAGAGAGGGAGAGAGAGGGAGAGAGAGTGAGAGAGAGAGAGCGAGGGAGAGAGAGGGAGAGAGAGGAGAGAGAGAGAGAGAGAGAGAGAGAGAGAGAGAGAGAGAGAGAGAGAGAGAGAGAGAGGGAGAGAGAGGGAGAGAGAGAGAGAGAGAGAGAGAAGAGGGAGTGAGAGAGAGAGCGAGAAGAGGGAGAGAGAGAGAGAGCGAGAAGAGGGAGAGAGAGAGAGAGCGAGAAGAGGGAGATTGAGAGAGAGATTGAGAGAGAGAGGGAGAGAGAGAGAGAGAGAGAGAGAGAGAGAGAGAGAGAGAGAGAGCGAGAAGAGGGAATATTAACTAGGTGGATATTTGTCCTGTTTCAATAGAAATGTGTTGTTTACTTATCCCAACTCCCCCTGACAGTGGTGTCACGGCCAGCCATTAGGATTAAGAGCCTTGCTCAAGGGCACATCGACATATTTTTCACCTTGTCAGCTCAGGGATTTAAACTAATGATCTTTTGGTTATTGGCCCAATGCTCTAACCTCTACCTGTCGCCCTGAGAGTGAGAGAAAAGAAAGGCTGCTTTTCAAGTTCACCGCCGACAGCTCTTTCCCCTCTGGTGACCTGCTGGTCCGTAATACCAAGAAGCAGGGTTAGCTCTGAACTCAGAGCGCCTTAAGGTCCCATTGAACTCTGTCCTCTCCTCTCCTCTCCTCGCAGGGTTCCTTCAAATACTTCAGACACATAAACCAAATGTGGCCCTGACAAGCGTTCAGTTCAGATTGAAAACAATAGCACCCGGTGACTGTCCTGTTGTCTTTCTCCTCCTGTCCCCTCCTCTACTGGTGACTGTCCTGTTGTCTTTCTGTTGTCTTTCTCCTCCTGTCCACTCCTCTACTGGTGACTGTCCTGTTGTCTTTCTGTTGTCTTTCTCCTCCTGTCCCCTCCTCTACTGGTGACTGTCCTGTTGTCTTTCTCCTCCTGTCCCCTCCTCTACTGGTGACTGTCCTGTTGTCTTTCTCCTCCTGTCCCCTCCTCTACTGGTGACTGTCCTGTTGTCTTTCTGTTGTCTTTCTCCTCCTGTCCACTCCTCTACTGGTGACTGTCCTGTTGTCTTTCTCCTCCTGTCCACTCCTCTACTGGTGACTGTCCTGTTGTCTTTCTCCTCCTGTCCACTCCTCTATTGGTGACTGTCCTGTTGTCTTTCTGTTGTCTTTCTCCTCCTGTCCACTCCTCTACTGGTGACTGTTCTGTTGTCTTTCTGTTGTCCCCTTTCTGGTGACTGTCCTGTTGTCTTTCTGTCCCCTCCTCTACTGGTGACTGTCCTGTTGTCTTTCTCCTCCTGTCCCCTCCTCTACTGGTGACTGTCCTGTTGTCTTTCTCCTCCTGTCCCCTCCTCTACTGGTGACTGTCCTGTTGTCTTTCTGTTGTCTTTCCCCCCCGTCCACTACTCTACTGGTGACTGTCCTGTTGTCTTTCTCCTCCTGTCCCCTCCTCTATTGGTGACTGTCCTGTTGTCTTTCTGTTGTCTTTCTCCCCCTGTCCACTACTCTACTGGTGACTGTCCTGTTGTCTTTCTCCCCTCCTGTCCACTCCTCTACTGGTGACTGTTCTGTTGTCTTTCTGTTGTCTTTCTCCTCCTGTCCACTCCTCCACTGGTGACTGTCCTGTTGTCTTTCTCCTCCTGTCCACTCTCTACTGGTGACTGTCCTGTTGTCTTTCTCCTCCTGTCCACTACTCTACTGGTGACTGTCCTGTTGTCTTTCTCCTCCTGTCCACTACTCTACTGGTGACTGTCCTGTTGTCTTTCTCCTCCTGTCCACTACTCTACTGGTGACTGTCCTGTTGTCTTTCTCCTCCTGTCCACTACTCTACTGGTGACTGGGTCACGGAATTTCCGAAATGTTCTCAGTAGAACTATTAGAAAATTGTTAATAACCATTCAAGATATATATATATATTTTTTTAAATAACAATCATTTAATATTTGTTCATATTTAAGTGCTATTTTCATTAAATGTGGGTTTTAAAACCTGTTCGATGGTCAAATAAATGTCCCCCAACACGAATCACTGTTTATGTAATACATATTAGCTCAGAGCAAGAACTATTCTGTGTTCAGCAGTGAAAGTATTGTAGGGGAATACTCAGTAGGGTCTGTAGACTGTAGATGTGGTGTCGTTTCACAGGGAATACTCAGTAGGGTCTGTAGACTGTAGATGTGGTGTCGTTTCACAGGGAATACTCAGTAGGGTCTGTAGACTGTAGATGTGGTGTGGTTTCAGGGAATAATCAGTGGTCTGTAGACTGTAGATGTGGTGTGGTTTTACAGGGAATACTCAGTAGGGTCTGTAGATGTGGTGTCGTTTCACAGGGAATACTCAGTAGGGTCTGTAGACTGTAGATGTGGTGTGGTTTCACGGGGAATACTCAGTAGGGTCTGTAGACTGTAGGTGTGGTGTGGTTTCACGGGGAATACTCAGTAGGGTCTGTAGACTGTAGGTGTGGTGTCGTTTCACAGGGAATACTCAGTAGGGTCTGTAGACTGTAGATGTGGTGTCGTTTTACAGGGAATACTCAGTAGGGTCTGTAGACTGTAGATGTGGTGTGGTTTCACAGGGATTACTCAGTAGGGTCTGTAGACTGTAGATGTGGTGTGGTTTCACAGGGAATACTCAGTAGGGTCTGTAGACTATAGATGTGGTGTGGTTTCACTGAATAGTCCTGTAGACTGTAGATGTGGTGTCTTTCTAATACCACTAGGGTCTGTAGACTATAGATGTGGTGTCGTTTCTGAGGGAATAGTCAGTAGGGTCTGTAGATGTGGTGTCGTTTTACAGGGAATACTCAGTAGGGTCTGTAGACTGTAGATGTGGTGTGGTTTCAATACTCAGTAGGGTCTGTAGACTGTAGATGCTACCAGTAGGGTCTGTAGACTATAGATGTGGTGTGGTTTCACAGGGAATACTCAGTAGGGTCTGTAGACTGTAGATGTGGTGTGGTTTCACAGGGAATACTCAGTAGGGTCTGTAGACTGTAGATGTGGTTTCACAGGGAATACTCAGTAGGGTCTGTAGACTATAGATGTGGTGTGGTTTCACAGGGAATAGTCAGTAGGGTCTGTAGACTGTAGATGTGGTGTCGTTTCACAGGGAATACCAGTAGGGTCTGTAGACTATAGATGCTGGTTACTGACCCACAGGGAATAGTCAGTAGGGTCTGTAGATGTGGTGTCAACAGGCTACCAGTAGGGTCTGTGACTGTTATGTGCCCAATGCTCTAACCACTAGGCTACCTGCTGGTTACTGACCCAACACTCTAACAACTAGGCTACCTGCTGGTTACTAGTCCAACACTCTAACCACTAGGCTACCTGCTGGTTACTGGCCCAACACTCTAACCACTAGGCTACCTGCTGGTTACTAGTCCAACGCTCTAACCACTAGGCTACCTGCTGGTTACTGGCCCAACGCTCTAACCACTAGGCTACCTGCTGGTTACTAGTCCAACAATCTAACCACTAGGCTCCCTGCTGGTTACTGGCCCAACGCTCTAACCACTAGACTACCTGCTGGTTACTGACCCAACGCTCTAACCACTAGGCTACGTGCTGGTTACTGACCCAACGCTCTAACCACTAGACTACCTGCTGGTTACTGACCCAACGCTCTAACCACTAGGCTACCTGCTGGTTACTGACCCAACGCTCTAACCACTAGGCTACCTGCTGGTTACTGACCCAACGCTCTAACCACTAGTCTACCTGCTGGTTACTGACCCAACGCTCTAACCACTAGTCTACCTGCTGGTTACTGACCCAATGCTCTAACCACTAGGCTACCTGCTGGTTACTGACCCAACGCTCTAACCACTAGTCTACCTGCTGGTACTGACCCAACACTCTAACCACTAGACTACCTGCTGGTTACTGACCCAACGCTCTAACCACTAGACTACCTGCTGGTTACTGACCCAACGCTCTAACCACTAGTCTACCTGCTGGTTACTGACCCAACGCTCTAACCACTAGACTACCTGCTGGTTACTGACCCAACGCTCTAACCACTAGACTACCTGCTGGTTACTGACCCAACGCTCTAACCACTAGGCTACCTGCTGGTTACTGGCCCAACGCTCTAACCACTAGACTACCTGCTGGTTTCTGGCCCAACGCTCTAACCACTAGGCTACCTGCTGGTTACTGACCCAACGCTCTAACCACTAGGCTACCTGCTGGTTACTGGCCCAACACTCTAACCACTAGGCTACCTGCTGGTTACTGTAAGTTCTATTAGACATTTCTCAGTACGAAAGGACTCATGTTTGCCAATAGGCCAGTTTTAACCAGTTTTGAGACGTTTTAACCAGTTTTAACACATTTTAACCTGTTTTAACACATTCAAACCAGTTTTAACCAGTTTTAACACATTTCAACCAGTTTAAACCAGTTTTCACACATTTAAACCAGTTTTAACACATTTAAACCAGTTTTAACCAGTTTTAACACATTTAAACCAGTTTAAACCAGTTTTCACACATTTAAACCAGTTTTAACACATTTAAACCAGTTTTAACCAGTTTTAACACATTTAAACCAGTTTTAAAATTTAAAGCAGTTTTAATCAGTTTTAACACATTTGAACCAGTTTTAACTAGTTTTAACGAGATTATTATCTAAGTGAATCTTGTTTTCCTTCTAGTTGTACGAGTTGGACGATGAGGTCAAGAGGAAAGAGTTTCTTGATGACCTCTTCAGTTTTATGCAGAAGAGAGGTGAGTTCTTAATATACCATAATGTAATACATATCTCATAATATATATATATATATATATATATATATATATATATATATATATATATATACATAACTATACCTTTCTCAGAGCATAGTGATTCTTGTGAATCTATAGTGGTTGTTAAAACTGTTTGACTGTTTTAGACAGAAGATCAGACTTCCTGTTCCAGGTTCTGATCAGAGTATGACGCGGTGTCTGAACTTCAATTGGAAAACATTTATTTTTGTGAAAAGTTTGCCCGTAGTTGCTCCAAGCTAATTTTCTCAAAGTCCTTTGTGAGACAGAAACATTTGTGTGTGTATCTCTGTCCGTCCTTCCGTCAGTCCGTTTGTCTTGTGAAAACTGCTGCAGATGTTTGACAGCTGTAACAACAGGAGAATGTGGCTGAGTGTTTTGAAGGCCCCAGAGGCCCCCGAGCCTGGATAGTATTTGGGGCCTGGATAGTATTTGGGGTCAGGATAGTATTTGGGGCCTGGATAGTATTTGGGGCCTGGATAGTATTTGGGGCCTGGATAGTATTTGGGGTCTGGATAGTATTTGGGGTCTGGATAGTATTTGGGGTCTGGATAGTATTTGGGGCCTGGATAGTATTTGGGGCCTGGATAGTATTTGGGGTCTGGATAGTATTTGGGGTCTGGATAGTATTTGGGGTCTGGATAGTATTTGGGGCCTCGATAGTATTTGGCGTCTGGATAGTATTTGGGGTCTGGATAGTATTTGGGGTCTGGTGCTATTTCCTGCAGCTTTACTTCTCTACCAGGAGAGGGAGGGGACAGGGGGTTGATCCATACCACAGTGGCACGCTAACCAAACCCTCAACCCCCCCTCAACCTCTCCAACACAATCCCCCCTCCAACACAACCCCCAACCCTTCCAACACAATCCCCCTCAACCCCTCCAACACAATCCCCCTCCCCTCCAACACAATCCCCCTCAACCCTCCAACACAATCCCCCTCCCTCCAACACAATCCCCCTCCAACACAACCCCCCTCCAACACAACCCCCCTTCCAACACAATCACCCCTCACCTCAGCCCTTGGGGGAATCCCCGCTGCCATATTTGTCATAGGTCCAAATGATTAGCCAAGCAAGGCAAGTTTGCAACGTAAGAGTTTGAGAGTGTACACTTATGTTCACTTCAGAACCTGAAACGCCCCAAAATTCAATTTGCGATGATTGTACATCCACTAAGATAAGTCAGCCAAAATGTAAAACCTCAACATCAATATGGAGTCAACATACAAGTGTTAGTAAAAACGAATGTAAATAAGAAAAAATTGTTCTATTAATGCACAAACACGTCTCGTAAAAATAATCTTTTGGAAATTGTAGAAATGAAAAATTTTCCTTCTTCAGAAGTTCCAGCTGGGCAGGCTAACGTTAGTTAGCTAATACATTTACTAGCTATCGTACAGTAGGCAGGCTAACGTTAGTTAGCTAATAAATTTACTAGCTATCATACAGTAGGCAGGCTAACGTTAGTTAGCTAATAAATGTACTAGCTATCATACAGTACGCAGGCTAACGTTAGTTAGCTAATTAATTTACTAGCTATCATACAGTAGACAGGCCAACGTTAGTTTGCTAATAAATTTACTAGATATCATACAGTAGGCAGGCTAACGTTAGTTAGCTAATAAATTTACTAGCTATCATACAGTAGGTGTATATTAATAATTATATATTTAATATAAGTAGACATGAAATCATAATTGACTGTAGCTCATAACGAGTGTCAAAATCATTCCTTCCTTCCTCACCCTGCAAGTGTATACTCGTCAGACGTCATGAAACGTCATCAGAAGTGTCCCCTTAATTTGAGGGCTGAGGGGATTAGGGTGTGTCTTTTAAGTGTTTGGAATGCTGCCACAGTTATTGGCCACAAAGACAGAGCTCTACTTTAGGAGTACAAGACTTGCTTGTCGGTATGTTTTAGTTATTCTTGGTTGGGCGTTCTTTATGATGAGGGCGGCAGGTAGCTTAGCAGTGTCACGACCTCCGCCGAAGTTGGTGCCTCTCCTTGTTCGGGCGGCGTGCGGCGGTCGACGCCACCGATCTACGTTTCCTTTTCCATTTGATTTGTCTTCATTGTACACACCTGGTTTCCATTACGTTCTCATTTATTCCCTATTTAACCCCCTGGTTCCCACATGGTTTTGTGCGTGTTTGTTCTTTGTTAAGTTGTTGCTCTGTTGTGTCGAACTGGAGTATTTTTCCCTGTATGGAATTTGTTTGTGATTATCTGAGTAAAGTACGTTTTTACTCAGTTCTGTGTCCTGACTCCGTCCTACCTGTTGCACACTGACTCATGCCAAGCAGTAAGGTAGCTTAGCAGTAAGAGTGTTGGGCCAGTAACTGAAAGGTCGCTGGCTTGAATCCCCTAGCCTACCACAGTAGGTGAAAAATCAGTCGATGTGCCCTTGAGCAAGGCACTTCATCCTAATTGGTCCTGTAAATGACTCTGGATAAGTGTCTGCTAAAGGATGTGAATGTTTTGTGGGCCAAGTTAGGGTTAGGACTAGGAACCAGGCAGCACTAGGACCCACAATAAACCCAACCAAGCCAGAACCCAACCACAGACTAGAAACCAGGCAGCACTAGGACCCACAATAAACCCAACCAAGCCAGAACCCAACCACAGACTAGAAACCAGGCAGCACTGGGACCCACAATAAACCCAACCTAAACCTAGATTCCAGTACAGGCCGGTGGAAGCACCTTGGAGGGGTTGTAGATTCCAGTAGAGGCCGGTGGAAGCACCTTGGAGGGGTTGTAGATTCCAGTACAGGCCGGTGGAAGCACCTTGGAGGGGTTGTAGATTCCAGTACAGGCCGGTGGAAGCACCTTGGAGGGGTTGTAGATTCCAGTACAGGCCGGTGGAAGCACCTTGGAGGGGTTGTAGATTCCAGTACAGGCCGGTGGAAGCACCTTGGAGGGGTTGTAGATTCCACTACAGGCCGGTGGAAGCACCTTGGAGGGGTTGTAGTTTCCAGTACAGGCCGGTGGAAGCACCTTGGAGGGGTTGTAGATTCCAGTACAGGCCGGTGGAAGCCAGGAGAGAGGCAAGTGCTACACCAGGCTGCGGGAGAGTTAAAAAGTCCAAGTTTAAGTTTGGCGGAAGTCATAAAACATCCAAGGCACAATGTCAAGTGGATAAAAGCGCCAGCAGTTGTCTGATGATGCCCCTGCCCAATGTATATCCAAGTACGTCCCACAGTTTCTGCAGACCGGTGTTGTATGCCTCCTTAAAAACTCTGTGTGTAATAATATTACACTATTGTACAATGTGTTCACAGCCAGATGAAACAAAGCTATATTGGTTTTGATATACATGTACTGTCACTCAGTTCTGAGGGGGTCATTTTGAAGACTGTTCAGGAAGTGAACTGCCCACCATCCGTTGTTAGCTACCAATAACATGCAAGATATATTCACCTTTTCTTTATAGTGACATTTGAAAAAGTGTAGTTTATGTAGAACACATTCAGTGTCATTTGCATTTTGTATTTATTATGGATTCCCATTAGCTGCTGCCAAACCTGCCAACCTGTTCTTCCTGGGGTCCAGGAAGTGTATTGGTGTGTGTATTGATGTGTATTGGTGTGTGTGTGTGTGTGTGTATTGGTGTGTGTGTGTGTATTGGTGTGTGTGTGTGTGTGTGTGTGTTTATGTCTCTTCAAAATCCCCGCTGTTCCATAAGGTGTATTTTATCTGTTTATTAAATCTGATTCTACTGCTGCATCAGTTACCTGATGTGGAATAGAGTTCCATGTAGTCATGGCTCTATGTAGTACTGTGGAATAGAGTTCCATGTAGTCATGGCTCTATGTAGTACTGTGGAATAGAGTTCCATGTAGTCATGTCTCTATGTAGTACTGTGGAATAGAGTTCCATGTAGTCATGGCTCTATGTAGTACTGTGGAATAGAGTTCCATGTAGTCATGTCTCTATGTAGTACTGTGGAATAGAGTTCCATGTAGTCATGGCTCTATGTAGTACTGTGGAATAGAGTTCCATGTAGTCATGGCTCTATGTAGTACTGTGGAATAGAGTTCCATGTAGTCATGGCTCTATGTAGTACTGTGGAATAGAGTTCCATGTAGTCATGGCTCTATGTAGTACTGTGGAATAGAGTTCCATGTAGTCATGGCTCTATGTAGTAATGTGCACCTCCCATAGTCTGTTCTGGACTTGGGGACTGTGAAGAGGCCTCATGACATGTCTTGCGGGGTATGTATGGGTGTCTGAGCTGTGTGCCAGTAGTTTAAACAGACCTCTGGTGGCATGTCTTGTGGGGTATGTATGGGTGTCTGAGCTGTGTGCCAGTAGTTTAAACAGACCTCTGGTGGCATGTCTTGTGGGGTATGTATGGGTGTCTGAGCTGTGTGCCAGTAGTTTAAACAGACCTCTGGTGGCATGTCTTGTGGGGTATGTATGGGTGTCTGAGCTGTGTGCCAGTAGTTTAAACAGACCTCTGGTGGC
Source organism: Oncorhynchus tshawytscha (assembly GCF_018296145.1). Taxonomy (NCBI): domain Eukaryota; kingdom Metazoa; phylum Chordata; class Actinopteri; order Salmoniformes; family Salmonidae; genus Oncorhynchus; species Oncorhynchus tshawytscha. The sequence goes on from NC_056432.1 coordinate 1,991,321, forward strand.
ATGTCTTGTGGGGTATGTATGGGTGTCTGAGCTGTGTGCCAGTAGTTTAGACAGACAGCTTGGTGCATTCAACATGTCAATAACTCTCATAAATAAAAGTAGTGATGAAGTCAATCTCTCCACCATTTTCAGCCAGTGCTGCCCTGTTCTGAGCCAATTGTAATTTTCAGAGGTCCCTCTTTGTGGCACCTGACCACACGACTGAACAGTAGTCCAGGTGCGACAAAACTAGGACATGTAGGACCTGCCTTGTTGATAGTGTTGTTAAGAAGGTAGAAACTAGGGCCTGTAGGACCTGCCTTGTTGATAGTGTTCTTAAGAAGGTAGAAACTAGGGCCTGTAGGACCTGCCTTGTTGATAGTGTTCTTAATTAAGAAGGTAGAAACTAGGGCCTGTAGGACCTGCCTTGTTGATAGTGCTGTTAAGAAGGTAGAAACTAGGGCCCGTAGGACCTGCCTTGTTGATAGTGTTGTTAAGAAGGTAGAAACTAGGACCTGCCTTGTTGATAGTGCTGTTAAGAAGGTAGAAACTAGGGCCTGTAGGACCTGCCTTGTTGATAGTGTTGTTAAGAAGGTAGAAACTAGGACCTGTCTTGTTGATAGTGTTGTTAAGAAGGTAGAGCATCGCTTTATGATGGACAGACTTCTCCCCATCTTAGCTACTACTGCATTAAAATGTTTTGACCATGACAGTTTACAATCCAGGGTTACTCCAAGCAGTTTAGTCACCTCATCTTTCTCAATTTCCACATGATTTATTACACGATTGTTAGGCGCAGGAGAGCAAGGGATTTTTTATTTATTTATTTTACCTTTATTTAACCAGGTAGGCAAGTTGAGAACAAGTTCTCATTTACAATTGCGACCTGGCCAAGATAAAGCAAAGCAGTTCGACAGATACAACGACACAGAGTTACACATGGAGTAAAACAAACATACAGTCAATAATACAGTATAAACAAATCTATATACAATGTGAGCAAATGAGGTGAGAAGGGAGGTAAAGGCAAAAAAGGCCATGGTGGCAAAGTAAATACAATATAGCAAGTAAAACACTGGAATGGTAGTTTTGCAATGGAAGAATGTGCAAAGTAGAAATAAAAATAATGGGGTGCAAAGGAGCAAAATAAATAAATTAATTAAAAACAGTTGGGAAAGAGGTAGTTGTTTGGGCTAAATTATAGGTGGGCTATGTACAGGTGCAGTAATCTGTGAGCTGCTCTGACAGTTGGTGCTTAAAGCTAGTGAGGGAAATAAGTGTTTCCAGTTTCAGAGATTTTTGTAGTTCGTTCCAGTCATTGGCAGCAGAGAACTGGAAGGAGAGGCGGCCAAAGAAATAATTGGTTTTGGGGGTGACTAGAGAGATATACCTGCTGGAGCGTGTGCTACAGGTGGGAGATGCTATGGTGACCAGTGAGCTGAGATAAGGGGGGACTTTACCTAGCAGGGTCTTGTAGATGACATGGAGCCAGTGGGTTTGGCGCCGAGTATGAAGCGAGGGCCAGCCAACGAGAGCGTACAGGTCGCAATGGTGGGTAGTATATGGGGCTTTGGTGACAAAACGGATTGCACCGTGATAGACTGCATCCAATTTGTTGAGTAGGGTATTGGAGGCTATTTTGTAAATGACATCGCCAAAGTCGAGGATTGGTAGGATGGTCAGTTTTACAAGGGTATGTTTGGCAGCATGAGTGAAGGATGCTTTGTTGTGAAATAGGAAGCAAATTCTAGATTTAACTTTGGATTGGAGATGTTTGATATGGGTCTGGAAGGAGAGTTTACAGTCTAACCAGACACCTAAGTATTTGTAGTTGTCCACGTATTCTAAGTCAGTGCCGTCCAGAGTAGTGATGTTGGACAGGCGGGTAGGTGCAGGTAGCGATCGGTTGAAGAGCATGCATTTAGTTTTACTTGTATTTAAGAGCAATTGGAGGCCACGGAAGGAGAGTTGTATGGCATTGAAGCTTGCCTGGAGGGTTGTTAACACAGTGTCCAAAGAAGGGCCTCATATGGAAGTATACAGAATGGTGTACCATCACTCATTCATATATCCTTATGTCTGCGTAGAGGTGGATCAGAGACTCACCAGCAGCAAGAGCGACCTCATTGATGTATACAGAGAAGAGAGTCGGTCAAGAATTGAACCCTGTGGCACCCCCATAGAGACTGCCAGAGGTCCGGACAGCAGACCCTCCGATTTGACACACTGAACTCTATCAGAGAAGTAGTTGGTGAACCAGGCGAGGCAATCATTTGAGAAACCAAGGCTGTGAGTCTGCCGATGAGGATGTGGTGATTGACAGAGTCGAAAGCCTTGGCCAGATCAATGAATACGGCTGCACAGTAATGTTTCTTATCGATGGCGGTTAAGATATCGTTTAGGACCTTGAGCGTGGCTGAGGTGCACCCATGACCAGCTCTGAAACCAGATTGCATAGCAGAGAAGGTATGGTGAGATTCGAAATGGTCGGTAATCTGTTTGTTGACTTGGCTTTCGAAGACCTTAGAAAGGCATGGTAGGATAGATATAGGTCTGTAGCAGTTTGGGTCAAGAGTGTCCCCCCCTTTGAAGAGGGGGATGACCGCAGCTGCTTTCCAAAGAGAGGTTGAACAGGCTAGTAATAGGGGTGGCAACAATTTCGGCAGATCATTTTAGAAAGAAAGGGTCCAGATTGTCTAGCCCGGCTGATTTGTAGGGGTCCAGATTTTGCAGCTCTTTCAGAACATCAGCTGAATGGATTTGGGAGAAGGAGAAATGGGGAAGGCTTGGGCGAGTTGCTGTTGAGGGTGCAGTGCTGTTGACCAGGGTAGGAGTAGCCAGGTGGAAAGCATGGCCAGCCGTAGAAAAATGCTTTTGAAATTCTCAATTATGGTGGATTTATCAGTGGTGACAGTGTTTCCTATCTTCAGTGCAGTGGGCAGCTGGGAGGAGGTGTTCTTATTCTCCATGGACTTTACAGTGTCCCAGAACTTTTTTGAGTTAGTGTTGCAGGAAGCAAATTTCTGCTTGAAAAAGCTAGCCTTGGCTTTTCTAACTGCCTGTGTATAATGGTTTCTAGCTTCCCTGAACAGCTGCATATCACGGGGCTGTTCAATGCTAATGCAGAACACCATAGGATGTTTTTGTGTTGGTTAAGGGCAGTCAGGTCTGGGGAGAACCAAGGGCTATATCTGTTCCTGGTTCTAAATTTCTTGAATGGGGCATGTTTATTTAAGATGGTTAGGAAGTCATTTAAAAAAAATATCCAGGCATCCTCTACTGACGGGATGAGATCAAAATCCTTCCAGGATACCCCGGCCAGGTCGATTAGAAAGGCCTGCTCGCTGAAGTGTTTCAGGGAGCGTTTTACAGTGATGAGTGGAGGTCGTTTGACCGCTGACCCATTACGGATGCAGGCAATGAGGCAGTGATCGCTGAGATCTTGGTTGAAGACAGCAGAGGTGTATTTAGAGGGGAAGTTGGTTAGGATGATATCTATGAGGGTGCCCGTGTTTAAGGATTTGGGGAGGTACCTGGTAGGTTCATTGATAATTTGTGTGAGATTGAGGGCATCAAGTTTAGATTGTAGGATGGCTGGGGTGTTAAGCATGTTCCAGTTTAGGTCGCCTAGCAGCATGAGCTCTGAAGACAGATGGGGGCAATCAGTTCACATATGGTGTCCAGAGCACAGCTGGGGGCAGAGGGTGGTCTATAGCAGGCGGCAACGGTGAGAGAATTGTTTTTAGAGAGGTGGATTTTTAAAAGTAGAAGTTCAAATTGTTTGGGTACAGACCTGGATAGTAGGACAGAACTCTGCAGGTTATCTTTGCAGTAGATTGCAACACCGCCCCCTTTGGCAGTTCTATCTTGTCTGAAAATGTTGTAGTTTGGAATTAAAATGTCTGAATTTTTGGTGGTCTTCCTAAGCCAGGATTCAGACACAGCTAGAACATCCGGGTTGGCAGAGTGTGCTAAAGCAGTGAATAGAACAAACTTTGGGAGGAGGCTTCTAATGTTAACATGCATGAAACCAAGGCTATTACGGTTATAGAAGTCGTCAAAAGAGAGCGCCTGGGGAATAGGAGTGGAGCTAGGCACTGCAGGGCCTGGATTCACCTGTACATCGCCAGAGGAACATAGGAGGAGTAGAATAAGGATGCGGCTAAAAGCAATAAGAATTGGTCGTCTAGAACGTCTGGAACAGAGAGTAAAAGGAGGTTTCTGGGGGCGATAAAATAGCATCAAGGTATAATGTACAGACAAAGGTATGGTAGGATGTGAATACAGTGGAGGTAAACCTAGGTTTTGAGTGATGAAGAGAGAGATATTGTCTCTAGAGACATCATTGAAACCAGGAGATGTCATTGCATGTGTGGGTGGTGGAACTAATAGGTTGGATAAGGTATAGTGAGCAGGACTAGAGGCTCTACAGTGAAATAAGCCAATAAACACTAACCAGAACAGCAATGGACAAGACATATTGACATTAAGGAGAGGCATGCTTAGTCGAGTGATCAAAAGGGTCCAGTGAGTGGAGAGGTTGGTTGGGGGTCACGGCGATTTAGACAGCTAGCCAGGCCATCGGTAGCAAGCTAGCATAGGATGGAGGTCTGTTGTTAGCCACCTCTTGCGTTCCGTCAGTAGATTAGTGGGGTTCCGTGTGGTAGAGGGGATTAATCCAAATCACACAACAACAACAAAAATAAAAACAATAGATATAGTTATAGAGGCCCAAGAAGAAAACATAACAATAATAAAAATAAATAAATTGTCCGATTGTCTATTCAGATAGCAGCCGGTAAGACAGCTAACGGTTAGCAGGCCACAGATGGGCGTTCAGGTAACGTCGCGACGGAGGAGCCAGCCGGATCTCCTTCGGGTAGATAACGTCGGCAGTCCAGCCGTGAAGGCCCGGTGGGGCTCCGCGTAGGCAGCAAAACGGGTCCGGATAGGTGACTGCAGCCCAGGAGTGATTGATGGAACTCAGGCGTGATTGACGGAGCTGGCTAGCTCCGGAATAATTGATGTTTGCTCCGGAATCGACGAAAGCCGATAGTCACACGGATAGCAGCTAGCTAGCTGTGAGATCCGGGTATGAATGTCCAGAGAGCAGTTGAAATCCAGGGACATGGAGAGAAAAATTGGTCCGGTATGTTCCGAGCCGCGCTGCGCCGTACAAAACTGGCGATAGATTTTCGAGCTAAAGGATAGCTGATGACCACAAACCGTGGTTAGCTGAATACTAACAATTTGCCAGTAAAGAAGCTAACTAGCTTCTGATTAGCTTCTGGATTAGCTTCTGGGCTAGCTTCTGGCTAGCTCCTGGCTAGCTTCTGGCTAGTTTCAGGCTAGCTTCTTGGAGGATTACAGATTCGAGGTAAATAATACTTTTTATAAATATAAATTGGTGAGGCGGGTTGCAGGAGAGTGTTTTGAAGATGAGTTGATGGAAAATAAAAATAAAATGTATGTGAAAAAAGTTGTAAATATATATATATACAGGACACGACAAGACGAGGACAAAAGACGTCTGAACTGCTATGCCATATTGGTTGCATCTCCATTTACAGTGGCACATTTGTTTATTAATTTTATATTTATTATTGATATTCCCAACCCAACAACAACAGGTGGGGAAACACACCCCAACAGCCACACATAGGGAAAATAA
>NC_056432.1:2001970-2031970 GCF_018296145.1 Oncorhynchus tshawytscha
TTTCTTCAATTCTGACCAGTTTCCCAGTCCCTGCCGACGAAAAACATGGGGATGGAGTTCTCGGGGTGATGAGCAGTGTTGGGTTTGTGCCAGACATAGCGTTTTCCTCGATGGCCAAAAAGCTAAATTTTAGTCTCATCTGACTAGAGCACCTTCTTCCATATGTTTGGGGAGTCTCCCACATGCCTTTTTGACGAACACCAAACGTGTTTGCTTATTTTTTTTTCTTTAGGCAATGGCAATTTCTAAAGCCCAGCTCTGTGGAGTGTACAGCTTAAAGAGGAAGAGGTACACAGGGTGTGGCAGGAAGAGGTACACAGGGTGTGACAGGAAGAGACACACAGGGTGTGACAGGAAGAGGTACACAGGGTGTGGCAGGAAGAGGTACACAGGGTGTGGCAGGAAGAGGTACACAGGGTGTGACAGGAAGAGGTACACAGGGTGTGACAGGAAGAGGTACACAGGGTGTGACAGGAAGAGGTACACAGTGTGACAGGAAGAGACACACAGGGTGTGGCAGGAAGAGGTACACAGGGTGTGGCAGGAAGAGGTACACAGGGTGTGACAGGAAGAGGTACACAGTGTGACAGGAAGAGACACACAGGGTGTGACAGGAAGAGGTACACAGGGTGTGACAGGAAGAGGTACACAGGGTGTGACAGGAAGAGGTACACAGGGTGTGGCAGGAAGAGGTACACAGGGTGTGACAGGAAGAGGTACACAGGGTGTGACAGGAAGAGGTACACAGGGTGTGACAGGAAGAGGTACACAGGGTGTGACAGGAAGAGACATAGTCAAATAAATTATAGGAACTGAATTACCTTTGCTCTCTCTCTCTCTCTGTCTCTCTGTCTCTGACTCTCTCTCTCTCACACACACAGTACACTCCCTCACTCCCCCTATATTTAATGTAGAGTCTTCGGTGATAGTGACATCACATGGTGAGTCCAGCATGTCCCTGTATTGATCCAGTCATTGTTTAGTATCATTGATTCACTGCAGCGATGCTCATCGTCCTACAGGAAGCCTGTGATGAAGGAAATCTTATTAATTTGGTTGCTGAATAACTACTATCTGACAGTCAGTTGCATTGACCCATTGCTGGATCTGTAGCAGCACCGCCTGCATTAAGAATCACTACATTGACTCTTAACACACCAGGCAGTTAAAGCGGTTGAATGATCAGAGGTACATAGGTTTTTTCCTGAGCACATCAGTTGTTATTGTGTATAAATCTTCTTATTCCTCTGTTGATTTCTCTATAGGTTTGCTATTCAAGTCACTTGAATAATGTGAATAACCTGTGCTGTAACATGTGTATAGCAAACCTGTTTATAAAAATGAGCTCAGTACAATGTTTTGTCTGATTTTAAATCCAGTAGTTTGTTACTGTGAAACCATAGAACATCTGTCAATGGTTTTGAACTCCGTCTAGTCAGTCATGAAACTGTCAACTTGACATTTCATTCAATACCACATCAATACGCCCTACAACTCTGTTCCTAAACCATGTCTCCTCCCTAAACCTCCTCTATTCTCTAGGAAGACTTCCTGTCTCTCTCGGTCCCAGAAGTCCAGTCTGGTATTACCCAACTATATATGAAACGTCAGATTAAACTTTCCTCCAGTTAGTCTTTACCTCCACTGTGCTGTGTTCCCCTGCTGCACCCCGCTGTGCTCCAGCTCTCCTCCTCTCCTCCCTCTCTCCTCGCCCTCCCCCTCTCCTCCTCCTCTCCTCCCTCTCTCCTCCCTCCCCCTCTCCTCTCTCCCTCTCCTCCCCCTCTCCTCCTCTCCTCCCTCTCTCCTCTCCTCCTCTCCTCCCTCTCTCCTCTCCTCCCTTTCTCCTCTCCTCCTCTCCTCCCCCCCTCTCCTCTCCTCCTCTCTCCCTCTCTCCTCTCCTCCCTTTCTCCTCTCCTCCCCTCCTCCCCCTCTCCTCTCCTCCTCCTCCTCCCTTTCTCCTCTCCTCTCCTCCCCTCTCCTCCCCCTATCCTCTCCTCCTCTCCTCCCCTCTCCTCCCCCCCTATCCTCTCCTCCTCTCCTCCCCCTCTCCTCTCCCCTTCCTCTCCTCCTCTCCTCCCTCTCTCCTCTCCTCCCCCTCTCCTCTCCTCCTCTCTTACAGCCCTGCGCTGCTTGCTGCTGTTGTTTCCACTATATTTCTGCAGGTATTGATTGTCATTATAGTAAATCCGATGGGCACAATGGAGCTCTAACAGCAAAATACAGGTTAATTATCTCAGCGTCAGGCTGCTCACAAAGGGCCGACCTGTCCCTCTTTACAGCCGGGGCATTAAACTACACAGTACAAATGATTACCTACCTCCTTTTACCCTGCTAATTAAGACCTGAGTGGAACGAAAACAAAAGACGATGAGGTCAGTTTGAATAGCCAGTCAGTTTGTGGTCGAAGAGCTGAAAGTCTTGTTTAAAACGATGTTATTTTCATAGATACGGTGAATTTCAATACCACATGCTATTTTCATAGATACTGTGTATTTCAATACCACATGTTATTTTCATAGATATGGTGTATTTCAATACCACAGAGCTGAAAGTCTCGTTTAATGTTATTTTCCTAGATCAGGTGTATTTAAATACCACATGTTATTTTCCTAGATCAGGTGTATTTAAATACCACATGTTATTTTCCTAGATCAGGTGTATTTAAATACCACATGTTATTTTCATAGATAAGGTGTATTTAAATACTACATGTTATTTTCATAGATAAGGTGTATTTAAATACCACATGTTATTTTCATAGATCAGGTGTATTTAAATACCACATTTTATTTTCATAGATCAGGTGTATTTAAATACCACATGTTATTTTCATAGATAAGGTGTATTTAAATACCACATGTTATTTTCATAGATCAGGTGTATTTAAATACCACATGTACAATATAAATGTAATTCTGCTGTTTTAATGTTTTCACTGTAAATATCAGAATGTTAGTTATTTCAATTTTATATTTGAGTTATTTCCTTTTAAAGATGAATCAAATAGCGTAGTGACATCATTTGCCTTGTTTCTGGTGCCGACTATTTCCTGATGTTTCCACAACTTATTGTCATTGTTCTCATATTACAAGAAAGCGTAGAACATTCTGTTCCATATACTTTGGTGAAGGCTCATAATTCTTTGTGTGTAAAATAACAGTTTGATCCACTAAAACATCCCTTCGATAACATAACTACAGTTTGATTCCAGAGAATGCATTAAGGGGCAATCTGCAATTGAACCAGGATATTGGGTTTAATTCCCAGAACCACCCTAAAATATATGCGTGAGAAATGTAATCACTCTCAGCATAAGTCCAACTGGCCACCGAAGGTCTTACTGTGCAATGGTTGTGATTAGAGGGTGTACAGCTACGACAGGAAGTGACATTTCGTGGTAGGTTAGGTGAGCATTTTAGCTAACCCTTTACCCAAACTTTTTTTTAACCTGTTTTTCACCCCAATTTTGTTGTTTCCAATTGGTAGTTACAGTCTTGTCTCATCGCTGCAACTCTCGTACAGACTCAGGAAAGGCGAAGGTCGAGAGCCGTGCATCCTCCAAAACACAACGAAACCAAGCTGCACTGCTTCTTGACTCAATGCCCACTTAACCCGGAACCCAGCCAAACCAATGTATCAGAGGAGAGACAGTGCACCTGGTGACCGTGCACGATGGGACAAGGTCATCCCTGCCAGCCAAGACCTCGGCTGACCTGGACGACGCTGGGCCGCCCCATGGGTCTCCTGGTCGCGGCCGGCTGCAACAGAGCCTGGACTCGAACCAGGATCTCTAGTGGCACAGCTAGCACTGTGATGCCTTAGACCACTGCACCACACAGGAGGCCCCCTTACCCAACCGTAACCCAAGTGTCCTGTCCTGCAATGTTAATTCTCCTAACCTGCCATGTTAATTCTCCTGTCCTGCCATGTTAATGATCCTAACCTGCCATGTTAATTATCCTGTCCTGCCATGTTAATTCTCCTGTCCTGCCATGTTAATGATCCTAACCTGCCATGTTAATTATCCTGTCCTGCCATGTTAATTATCCTAACCTGCCATGTTAATGATCCTGTCCTGCCATGTTAATGATCCTAACCTGCCATGTTAATTATCCTGTCCTGCCATGTTAATTATCCTAACCTGCCATGTTAATTATCCTGTCCTGCCATGTTATTTATCCTGTCCTGCCATGTTAATTCTCCTAACCTGCCATGTTAATTATCCTGTCCTGCCATGTTAATTATCCTAACCTGCCATGTTAATTATCCTGTCCTGCCATGTTAATTATCCTGTCCTGCCATGTTAATTCTCCTAACCTGCCATGTTAATTATCCTGTCCTGCCATGTTAATTATCCTAACCTGCCATGTTAATTATCCTGTCCTGCCATGTTAATTATCCTGTCCTGCCATGTTAATTATCCTAACTTGCCATGTTAATTATCCTGTCCTGCCATGTTAATTATCCTAACCTGCCATGTTAATTATCCTGTCCTGCCATGTTAATTATCCTGTCCTGCCATGTTAATTCTCCTAACCTGCCATGTAAACGTCTCTTCTGGTCGTAGCTGTACTCACATCGTAGAGAAAGCGAGACACCCCAGTCCCTTAGTTTTTCTGATCGGGGCGGGGCCACTCTGGTCGACTTATTGCCTCACGCCTGGCGGCGGGGCGCCCCAGGGCGAGATCTCACTGGCAAAAAATGTCTAGTTGGGGCGGGTGGGGCAAGCGGGACGGAACAACAAGTAGACCAGAGCCAGTTGTTCCCCTCTCTGACGTTAGCATTCCAGATGTTATGGAGGAACCATGGGCACCTTAGAGAGGAAACGACGCACTTACGCAGACAGGAACCTTGACTCTTTTTTACAACGGTAAACGGACTGAGTAAACTATCTTATTTATCCACCATAAGCTCTAGTCAGAAGCCTGAAAAGTTAAAACTGCTTCAAATCCAAGCACCAGATTATTTTTGATTGGAATAGCTGGATCAGATGTAAACCGTGAACTAGAGTTCTGATTGTGTTTTTAACTATACAATATTGAGCACATGAGTGGACTGTCATTACAATTACTACACATGAATCAGGTAAAATGATATCTGTCATGTAGCTAGCCACTGATTGGCTCTGAATTCCCTGTCAGCATACAGTCAATGCTATGATAAACACTTTTGGAGCTAAGTAGTACTCTCAAATCATATCCTGATGTTGACAGCAAATCGGAGTTGAATTAATGACATGGTTAACTTACCTAGCTAACATACATTTTGAGAAAACTAGTTATATTAAGTGGCTAGCTGTCTAAATGTAGCAACATTTGGTGGTCAATGAGACTGAGAGCTTGGCCCAGCGGTGTCCAGTTTAGGGGGGTGCCGGCGGGGTTGTCCTTGTCCCATCGCGCACTAGTGACTCCTGTGGTGGTCCGAGCGCAGTGCACGCTGACACGGTCGCCAGGTGTAATATTGACATATTGGCAATTAATTTGAAAAATGTATGGAATTATTACTCTATAACTGGCTAACAAACATACAGTGTAGATAAATGATTCAAATGCATTATTTTTTTTTACACAATATCTTATCGCAGCCTTTGCGTGATTGACCAACTACCTGACCCCAAAATGTCTGCCCTTTATCCCTTCGTAAGGTTCATCCCAGTTCTAGTATCATAATTCCTCATTATACGTCTCTTAGTGTATCAAAGATACAACATGTAGTCTGCTGTTATTAGTTGTTGTCTGTCGCATTTAACCCTGTTTTAAAGCTATACAGTGTGTTTGCATTTACTTTGTTTAAAGTTATATTCTTCCAAATCAATGGGTACATACTGTACATGTATCAAAGTCCAAAAAATAGGATGTAGCAAACACAGATTGCCTCTTTAATAAAAATACCGTGTCAAACGTTTTTCAAAAAGTAATTATGTCTCGTTAACCCAGCTGTCAGCTGTTTGACTGGCCTTATAAGCCACAGCTAGCGAGGAAACCCTCTCTATCGATGGACTGAAGTTAATAGCATTGATTGTGGATATTGTGTTTTGTCTCGACAGGGACTCCAGTGAATCGTATTCCTATCATGGCCAAGCAGGTGTTGGATCTGTACACGCTCTACAAGCTGGTCACAGAAAAAGGCGGCTTAGTGGAGGTCATCAATAAGAAAATATGGCGTGAGATCACCAAAGGCCTCAACCTCCCTACCTCCATCACCAGTGCAGCGTTCACCCTGCGAACACAGTGAGTGACGCTCTGTACACCATACATTAACACAGTGAGTGACGCTCTGTACACCATACATTAACACAGTGAGTGAAGCTCTGTACACCATACATTAACACAGTGAGTGAAGCTCTGTACGGGTACACCATACATTAACACAGTGAGTGACGCTCTCTGTGGTAAACACAGTGAGTGACGCTCTGTACACCATACATTAACACAGTGAGTGACGCTCTGTACACCATACATTAACACAGTGAGTGAAGCTCTGTACACCATACATTAACACAGTGAGTGACGCTCTGTACACCATACATTAACACAGTGAGTGACGCTCTGTACACCATACATTAACACAGTGAGTGACGCTCTGTACACCATACATTAACACAGTGAGTGACGCTCTGTACACCATACATTAACACAGTGAGTGACGCTCTGTACACCATACATTAACACAGTGAGTGACGCTCTGTACACCATTTACACAGTGATGACATGTAACACAGTGTGAGTGACGCTCTGTACACCATACATTAACACAGTGAGTGACGCTCTGTACACCCATACATTAACACAGTGAGTGAAAGCTGTACACACCATACATTAACACAGTGAGTGAACCACCATACTTAACACAGTGAGTTTTACACATACATTAACACAGTGAGTGACGCTCTGTACACCATTAACACAGTTAACACCTGATTAACACAGTGACGCTCTGTACACCATACATTAACACAGTGAGTGACGCTCTGTACACCATACATTAACACAGTGAGTGACGCTCTGTAAAGCACCATACATTAACACAGTGAGTGACGCTCTGTACACCATACATTAACACAGTGAGTGACGCTCTGTACACCATACATTAACACAGTGAGTGACGCTCTGTACACCATACATTAACACAGTGAGTGACGCTCTGTACATTTAACACAGTGAGTGACGCTCTGTACACCATACATTAACACAGTGAGTGACGCTCTGTACACCATACATTAACACAGTGAGTGACGCTCTGTACACCATACATTAACACAGTGAGTGACGCTCTGTACACCATACATTAACACAGTGAGTGACGCTCTGTACACCATACATTAACACAGTGAGTGACGCTCTGTACACCATACATTAACACAGTGAGTGACGCTCTGTACACCATACATTAACACAGTGAGTGACGCTCTGTACACCATACATTAACACAGTGAGTGACGCTCTGTACACCATACATTAACACAGTGAGTGACGCTCTGTACACCATACATTAACACAGTGAGTGACGCTCTGTACACCATACATTAACACAGTGTGTACACCATACATTAACACAGTGAGTGACGCTACACACCATACATTAACACAGTGAGTGACGCTCTGTACACCATACATTAACACAGTGAGTGACGCTCTGTACACCATACATTAACACAGTGAGTGACGCTCTGTACACCATACATTAACACAGTGAGTGACGCTCTGTACACCATACATTAACACAGTGAGTGACGTACACCATCTGTACAGTGAGTGACGCTCTGTACACCATACATTAACACAGTGAGTGACGCTCTGTACACCATACATTAACACAGTGAGTGACGCTCTGTACACCATACATTAACACAGTGAGTGACGCTCTGTACACCATACATTAACACAGTGAGTGACGCTCTGTACACCATACATTAACACAGTGAGTGACGCTCTGTACACCATACATTAACACAGTGAGTGACGCTCTGTACACCATACATTAACACAGTGAGTGACGCTCTGTACACCATACATTAACACAGTGAGTGACGCTCTGTACACCATACATTAACAGTGAGTGACACAGTGACACAGTGAGTGACGCTCTGTACACCATACATTAACACAGTGAGTGAGTCTGTACACCATACATTAACACAGTGAGTGACGCTCTGTACACCATACATTAACACAGTGAGTGACGCTCTGTACACCATACATTAACACAGTGTGTGAGTGACGCTCTGTACACCATACATTAACACAGTGAGTGACGCTCTGTACACCATACATTAACACAGTGAGTGACGCTCTGTACACCATACATTAACACAGTGAGTGACGCTCTGTACACCATACATTAACACAGTGAGTGACGCTCTGTACACCATACATTAACACAGTGAGTGACGCTCTGTACACCATACATTAACACAGTGAGTGACGCTCTGTACACCATACATTAACACAGTGAGTGACGCTCTGTACACCATACATTAACACAGTGAGTGACGCTCTGTACACCATACATTAACACAGTGAGTGACGCTCTGTACACCATACATTAACACAGTGAGTGACGCTCTGTACACCATACATTAACACAGTGAGTGACGCTCTGTACACCACAGTACATTTAACACAGTGAGTGACGCTCTGTACACCATACATTAACACAGTGAGTGACGCTCTGTACACCATACATTAACACAGTGAGTGACGCTCTGTACACCATACATTAACACAGTGAGTGAAGCTCTGTACACCATACATGAGTAACACAGTGAGTGAAGCTCTGTACACCATACATTAACACAGTGAGTGAAGCTCTGTACACCATACATTAACACAGTGAGTGACGCTCTGTACACCATACATTAACACAGTGAGTGACGCTCTGTACACCATACATTAACACAGTGAGTGACGCTCTGTACACGCACACCATACATTAACACAGTGAGTGACGCTGTACACCATACATTAACACAGTGAGTGAAGCTCTGTACACCATACATTAACACAGTGAGTGACGCTCTGTACACCATACATTAACACAGTGAGTGACGCTCTGTACACCATACATTAACACAGTGAGTGACGCTCTGTACACCATACATTAACACAGTGAGTGACGCTCTGTACACCATACATTAACACAGTGAGTGACGCTCTGTACACCATACATTAACACAGTGACAGTGTAGTGAGTGACGCTCTGTACACCATACATTAACACAGTGAGTGACGCTCTGTACACCATACATTAACACAGTGAGTGACGCTCTGTACACCATACATTAACACAGTGAGTGACGCTCTGTACACCATACATTAACACAGTGAGTGACGCTCTGTACACCATACATTAACACAGTGAGTGACGCTCTGTACACCATACATTAACACAGTGAGTGACGCTCTGTACACCATACATTAACACAGTGAGTGACGCTCTGTACACCATACATTAACACAGTGAGTGACGCTCTGTACACCATACATTAACACAGTGACGCTCTGTACACCACACACAGTGAGTGACGCTCTGTACACCATACATTAACACAGTGAGTGACGCTCTGTACACCTACATTAACACAGTGAGTGACGCTCTGTACACCATACATTAACACAGTGAGTGACGCTCTGTACACCATACATTAACACAGTGAGTGACGCTCTGTACACCATACATTAACACAGTGAGTGACGCTCTGTACACCATACATTAACACAGTGAGTGACGCTCTGTACACCATACATTAACACAGTGAGTGACGCTCTGTACACCATACATTAACACAGTGAGTGACGCTCTGTACACCATACATTAACACAGTGAGTGACGCTCTGTACACCATACATTAACACAGTGAGTGACGCTCTGTACACCATACATTAACACAGTGAGTGACGCTCTGTACACCATACATTAACACAGTGAGTGACGCTCTGTACACCATACATTAACACAGTGAGTGACACACCATACATTAACACAGTGAGTGAAGCTCTGTACACCATACATTAACACAGTGAGTGACACCATACATTAACTGTACACCATACATTAACACAGTGAGTGACGCTCTGTACACCATACATTAACACAGTGAGTGACGCTCTGTACACCATACATTAACACAGTGAGTGACGCTCTGTACACCATACATTAACACAGTGAGTGACGCTCTGTACACCATACATTAACACAGTGAGTGACGCTCTGTACACCATACATTAACACAGTGAGTGACGCTCTGTACACCATACATTAACACAGTGTGAGTGACGCTCTGTTACACCACACCATACATTAACACAGTGAGTGACGCTCTGTACACCATACATTAACACAGTGAGTGACGCTCTGTACACCATACATTAACACAGTGAGTGAAGCTCTGTACACCATACATTAACACAGTGAGTGACGCTCTGTACACCATACATTAACACAGTGAGTGACGCTCTGGTGGTGACGGTACACCATACATTAACACAGTGAGTGAAGCTCTGTACACCATACATTAACACAGTGAGTGACGCTCTGTACGGGTACACCATACATTAACACAGTGAGTGACGCTCTGTACACACCATACATTAACACAGTGAGTGACGCTCTGTACGGGTACACCATACATTAACACAGTGAGTGACGCTCTGTACGGGTACACCATACATTAACACAGTGAGTGAAGCTCTGTACACCATACATTAACACAGTGAGTGAAGCTCTGTACGGGTACACCATACATTAACACAGTGAGTGAAGCTCTTTTCGGGTACACCATACATTAACACAGTGAGTGAAGCTCTGTACACCATACATTAACACAGTGAGTGACGCTCTGTACACCATACATTAACACAGTGAGTGAAGCTCTGTACACCATACATTAACACAGTGAGTGAAGCTCTGTACGGGTACACCATACATTAACACAGTGAGTGAAGCTCTGTACGGGTACACCATACATTAACACAGTGAGTGAAGCTCTGTACACCATACATTAACACAGTGAGTGACGCTCTGTACACCATACATTAACACAGTGAGTGAAGCTCTGTACACCATACATTAACACAGTGAGTGAAGCTCTGTACACCATACATTAACACAGTGAGTGAAGCTCTGTATGGGTACACCATACATTAACACAGTGAGTGACGCTCTGTACACCATACATTAACACAGTGAGTGAAGCTCTGTACACCATACATTAACACAGTGAGTGACCCTCTGTACACCATACATTAACACAGTGAGTGACGCTCTGTACACCATACATTAACACAGTGAGTGACGCTCTGTACGGGTACACCATACATTAACACAGTGAGTGACGCTCTGTACACCATACATTAACACAGTGAGTGACGCTCTGTACACCATACATTAACACAGTGAGTGAAGCTCTGTACACCATACATTAACACAGTGAGTGACGCTCTGTACACCATACATTAACACAGTGAGTGACGCTCTGTACACCATACATTAACACAGTGAGTGACGCTCTGTACACCATACATTAACACAGTGAGTGACGCTCTGTACACCATACATTAACACAGTGAGTGACGCTCTGTATGGGTACACCATACATTAACACAGTGAGTGAAGCTCTGTACGTTGTACATCATACATTAACACAGTGAGTGAAGCTCTGTACACCATACATTAACACAGTGAGTGAAGCTCTGTACACCATACATTAACACAGTGAGTGACGCTCTGTACACCATACATTAACACAGTGAGTGACGCTCTGTACGGGTACACCATACATTAACACAGTGAGTGAAGCTCTGTACGGGTACACCATACATTAACACAGTGAGTGACGCTCTGTACACACCATACATTAACACAGTGAGTGAAGCTCTGTACGGGTACACCATACATTAACACAGTGAGTGAAGCTCTGTACGGGTACACCATACATTAACACAGTGAGTGACGCTCTGTACACCACACTACATTAACACAGTGAGTGACGCTCTGTACACCATACATTAACACAGTGAGTGACGCTCTGTACACCATACATTAACACAGTGAGTGAAGCTCTGTACACCATACATTAACACAGTGAGTGACGCTCTGTACACCATACATTAACACAGTGAGTGACGCTCTGTACACCATACATTAACACAGTGAGTGACGCTCTGTACACCATACATTAACACAGTGAGTGACGCTCTGTACGGGTACACCATACATTAACACAGTGAGTGACGCTCTGTACGGGTACACCATACATTAACACAGTGAGTGACGCTCTGTACACCATACATTAACACAGTGAGTGACGCTCTGTACACCATACATTAACACAGTGAGTGACGCTCTGTACGCCATACATTAACACAGTGAGTGACGCTCTGTACACCATACATTAACACAGTGAGTGACGCTCTGTACACCATACATTAACACAGTGAGTGACGCTCTGTACGGGTACACCATACATTAACACAGTGAGTGACGCTCTGTACACCATACATTAACACAGTGAGTGACGCTCTGTACGGGTACACCATACATTAACACAGTGAGTGACGCTCTGTACGGGTACACCATACATTAACACAGTGAGTGACGCTCTGTACACCATACATTAACACAGTGAGTGAAGCTCTGTACACCATACATTAACACAGTGAGTGACGCTCTGTACACCATACATTAACACAGTGAGTGAAACTCTGTACACCATACATTAACACAGTGAGTGAAGCTCTGTACGCCATACATTAACACAGTGAGTGAAGCTCTTTTCGGGTACACCATACATTAACACAGTGAGTGACACTGCTGGTGATAACTGGCAACAACTGGAGATAACCTGCTTCGGCTTATTTGACTTCTACCTTATTCCGTTTTGTTCCTACAGTAGTGAAGCAGAACCAGTAGCCTTGCAGAGTACTAGAACAACTTGTGTGTTGGAACCGCATAAAACATACGTTTAATGTGTTAGATATGCGTGTGTTAGATTCAAAGGAGTCAAAGCTGATTCCCAGATTGAAATGTCGTCTCTAAATGTGTGGTACTTAATAAGCAGGTTAAGGAAATGAAACTTTTTTCCCCGTGACACTACATTTAATTCAGAATAATATGTCAGCATAATATTCTATAAATAATGTTCTATAAGTTATCTAACACCCAGACTGCTGTTCTTCTCATAAATACATATTGAATCACCACTGCTGTACAACACTGTCATTAGGATTTAGCTGAGTATTGATAGGCACAATAACATATATTTTCTGCTCTGATGGTGTGAGCATTACTACCATTACAGCCATGATGGATGGTAATGATGGGGTTGGAGTAGAGGGGGATTCACGTGTCTAGTCCGGATCACAGTGGAGAGGAGAACAGCAGAGAGGTTAAACATCAACCCTTCACTCTGTCTAGTCCGGATCACAGTGGAGAGGAGAACAGCAGAGAGGTTAAACATCGACCCTTCACTCTGTCTAGTCCGGATCACAGTGGAGAGGAGAACAGCAGAGAGGTTAAACATCAACCCTTCACTCTGTCTAGTCCGGATCACAGTGGAGAGGAGAACAGCAGAGAGGTTAAACATCAACCCTTCACTCTGTCTAGTCCAGATCACAGTGGAGAGGAAGCCATTGCATCATCCTCAATGCAGTTTCCTGTTCTTCTGGCCATCCTAGAGAGCAGGGCTTATGTAGTGTTAACCAAGTTGAAATGCTAGGGAACAGACAACAATAGACAATTTGATGTAATTATTTCACCTTTATTTAAGCAAGTCAATTACTGCAGCAGAGACTGCTCCCCGATAATTTTCAGAATGTTAACCCTGAAAAAGTATGTGTGTGGAGAAATCAAATCAAATTTATTTATATAGCCCTTCGTACATCAGCTGATATCTCAAAGTGCTGTACAGAAACCCAGCCTAAAACCCCAAACAGCAAGCAATGCAGGTGTAGAAGCACGGTGGCTAGGAAAAACTCCCTAGAAAGGCCAAAACCTAGGAAGAAACCTAGAGAGAAACCAGGCTATGAGGCGTGGCCAGTCCTCTTCTGGCTGTGCCGGGTGGTGATTATAACAGAACATGGCCAAGATGTTCAAATGTTCATAAATGACCAGCATGGTCGAATAATAATAAGGCAGAACAGTTGAAACTGGAGCAGCAGCATGGCCAGGTGGACTGGGGACAGCAAGGAGTCATCATGTCAGGTAGTCCTGGGGCATGGTCCTAGGGCTCAGGTCCTCCGAGAGAGAGAAAGAAAGAGAGAAGGAGAGAATTAGAGAACGCACACTTAGATTCACACAGGACACCGAATAGAACAGGAGTGTAACGGTTTTCTAGGTGTGAAGGAGAGTCGGACCAAAATGCAGCGTCTAGATTGCGATCCATAATTTAATAAACAAACGTAACACGAATCTAAATACAAACACTACAAAAACAATAAACGTAACGAAAACCGAAACAGCCTATACTTGTGTAAACTAACACATAGACAGGAACAACGACACTAAGGACAATCACCCACAAAACCCAACACAAAACAGGCTAACTAAATATGGTTCCCAATCAGAGACAATGATTAACACCTGCCTCTGATTGAGAACCATATCAGGCCAAACATAGAAATAGACAAACCAGACACACAACACAGAATGCCCACCCAGCTCACGTCCTGACCAACACTAAAACAAGGAAAACACATATGAACGATGGTCAGAACGTGACAAGGAGAAGTACTCCAGATATAACAAACTGACCCCAGCCCCCCGACACATAAACTACAGCAGCATAAATACTGGAGGCTGAGACAGGAGCGGTCAGGAGACAGGAGGGGTCAGGAGACAGGAGGGGTCAGGAGACAGGAGCGGTCAGGAGACAGGAGGGGTCAGGAGACAGGAGCGGTCAGGAGACAGGAGGGGTCAGGAGACAGGAGGGGTCAGGAGACAGGAGCGGTCAGGAGACAGGAGGGGTCAGGAGACAGGAGGGGTCAGGAGACAGGAGCGGTCAGGAGACAGGAGCGGTCAGGAGACAGGAGCGGTCAGGAGACAGGAGCAGGAGACAGGAGCGGTCAGGAGACAGGAGGGGTCAGGAGACAGGAGGGGTCAGGAGACAGGAGCGGTCAGGAGACAGGAGCGGTCAGGAGACAGGAGCGGTCAGGAGACACAGAAATAGTTGGTGATTTCATTTGTTAAACTGTTTCCAGAGTATATGACGTCCCCTTATCAATGTGCAAAGAAGGGTCTGAGCTCCATACTAAAGTAATACAACTACTATGATTATAAACAATTTATTATAAATGTACAGCCAAGATGTTGTTTACTATTATTTACACTTAACATTATATTTTGTATAGGTTGGATGTTAACAGCCACCATCTGTAATAAATGACATAATGTAACCTTGTTAACTCTTGATGCTACCCATCCCGGATCTGGGATCGTGACTACGGCTCAAGCTCATTAGCATAACGCAAAATGCGAAAAAATATTCTTAGAAATATTTAACCTCCACACCTACACAAGTCCAATAGCTCAAATGAAAGATAAACACCTTGTTCATCTACCCAGCAAGTCAGATTTCTAAAATGTTTTACGGCGAAAACATAGCACACATTTATATTAGACCACCACCGAAACAAAAGGCAAGCGGCAGCCATTTTGTCCCAGAAAATATAAAATTTAAAAGTAGGATTAAAAAATAAATAATTCACTAACCTTTTGAAAATCTTCATCAGATGACAGTAATATTACATGTTACACAGTACATTTTTTTTTTTTCAATAATATGCCATTAATATCCATAAATCTCTGTTTACAATGACGACATTTCAAAAATGCTACTCAAAATGTCCGGAGAAATTATGATAGCTCCGACAGATAACGTCAGATAACAAGCAATAAACATGACTAAATATACATGTTCTACATATAGTTACAAAGATACACTTCTTCTTAATACAACCGCTGTGTTACATTTATTTTTAACGTTACAGAATTCGTTCACTAGTCTATGCTATGAGTCGGCGCTCAGATATTAGCAGTGTCTCCTCTACGTTTGGAGTCCACAGAAACCCAAAATAACCACATAAATATTCCCTTACCTTTGATGTTCTTCGATCAGAAGACGTAGAAGGAGTCATACTTACCCAATACATCGTTTGGTTTCAAGTTGTGCGTCTTTGTATTAGCATATGCTAACAGCTTCAGCTGAAATGCACCCAAAATAACTTCTGCTCCTTCTGGTCCCGCACTCTTGCGCATCAAAACTTCAAAATTACATATTATATGTCGACTAAACTGGTCAAACTAAGTGCAGAATCGAGCAAAATGATGTTTTTATCATGTAAAACAATGATAATCGCAAACAAACGAACCGGCTTCAACTGGTGTCTATTGGAAAAGAACGTTCCCCAAATCGGCAGCGCGCAATAGAGTGCATGTATGTGACCCGGGCATTTTCGCCCGCCAAAGGATGAGGGAGCGCGAAATTCAAACAATGAACGTGCCAATTGAAAGCAGACATCGCGCTGAACAAATACATACTGTTCCCAGATCGGTAGCTGCCTGGGAAGGGTGGGGGCGATGACGTCAAAGTTGACCCAACTTTTCTCTTGACGAGAGAGTTTGGGAGAAAGGCTGCCCTGAGAGTTCTGCTTTACATACAGACATAATTTAAACGGTTTTAGAAACTTTAGAGTGTTTTCTATTCAATAATTATTATTATATGCATATATTAGCAATTTTGGAAAAAATATTTTCAGTTTACTATGGGCACGCACTTCCTCCAAAGGGGGCAGTATTCAGCCATAAGCTCAAGAGGTTAACAGTCACCATCTGTAATTATG
Organism: Oncorhynchus tshawytscha; assembly: GCF_018296145.1. Taxonomy (NCBI): domain Eukaryota; kingdom Metazoa; phylum Chordata; class Actinopteri; order Salmoniformes; family Salmonidae; genus Oncorhynchus; species Oncorhynchus tshawytscha. The sequence continues at coordinate 2,018,806 of NC_056432.1, forward strand.
TAACGTTGGTAACAGTCACCATAAATGACAATGTAACCTTGGTAACAGTCACCATAAATGACATAATGTAGCCTTGTTATCAGTCACCATCTGTAATAAATGACATAATGTAGCCTTGTTAACAGTCACCATCTGTAATAAATGACATAATGTAGCCTTGTTAACAGTCACCATTCTCTTGCAGTAAAATGTTGTGAAATGTCCTCCTCATACTGTTCCTGTTCTCTTCCTGCAGGTATATGAAGTACCTCTACCCTTACGAATGTGAAAAGAGGGGTCTGAGCTCCCCCGGAGAGCTCCAGGTAGCTATCGACAGCAACCGCCGTGAGGGACGTCGTCAGAGCTACGGGTCGGCCATCTTTAACTACTCTCCAGTAGGGACTCCCTCCATCCTCTCCTCCCCCAAGATGAGCATGTCTCACCTGGCCATGTCCACCTACAACGGAGTACACCTGACCCAGGGACACAACATCAAGAAAGGTGAGACACAGAGTACTTTGCTTCCTGCTTCCTGTCGTGTGACAAGAAGAGCCTGGTATGCTGCTGCTGTGGTAGAGGTAAAGGTAGCTGTGAAGATCCATCAATACAATGAGTTGTAGTTGCTTGGTGTGGATGTGGTTGGCTCCACCCACTCCAGGCTCACCTAGCAGGTAATTTAAATATAGAGAATGAAATAGAATGACAAAAAGGAAGTGTTGTGGTTTGTCTGGGATTCATTCAGCCTGACCCCCCCCCCCACTCAAAACCACAGCATTTCTACTTCTTTTTTACCTCATAGTGCTGCCACACCATTCAGTTCTTTATGTTACCTCATAGTGCTGCCACACCATTCAGTTCTTTATGTTACCTCATAGTGCTGCCACACCATTCAGTTCTTTATGTTACCTCATAGTGCTGCCACACCATTCAGTTCTTTATGTTACCTCATAGTGCTGCCACACCATTCAGTTCTTTATGTTACCTCATAGTGCTGCCACACCATTCAGTTCTTTATGTTACCTCATAGTGCTGCCACACCATTCAGTTCTTTATTTACCTCATAGTGCTGCCACACCATTCAGTTCTTTATTTACCTCATAGTGCTGCCACACCATTCAGTTCTTTATTTTACCTCATAGTGCTGCCACACCATTCAGTTCTTTATGTTACCTCATAGTGCTGCCACACCATTCAGTTCTTTATGTTACCTCATAGTGCTGCCACACCATTCAGTTCTTTATGTTACCTCATAGTGCTGCCACACCATTCAGTTCTTTATTTTACCTCATAGTGCTGCCACACCATTCAGTTCTTTATGTTACTGCCACACCATTCAGTTCTTTATGTTACCTCATAGTGCTGCCACACCATTCAGTTCTTTATGTTACCTCATAGTGCTGCCACACCATTCAGTTCTTTATGTTACCTCATAGTGCTGCCACACCATTCAGTTCTTTATGTTACCTCATAGTGCTGCCACACCATTCAGTTCTTTATGTTACCTCATAGTGCTGCCACACCATTCAGTTCTTTAGTTCCATTCAGTTGCTGCCACACCATTCAGTTCTTTATGTTACCTCATAGTGCTGCCACACCATTCAGTTCTTTATGTTACCTCATAGTGCTGCCACACCATTCAGTTCTTTATTTTACCTCATAGTGCTGCCACACCATTCAGTTCTTTATGTTACCTCATAGTGCTGCCACACCATTCAGTTCTTTATTTACCTCATAGTGCTGCCACACCATTCAGTTCTTTATGTTACCTCATAGTGCTGCCACACCATTCAGTTCTTTATGTTACCTCATAGTGCTGCCACACCATTCAGTTCTTTATGTTACCTCATAGTGCTGCCACACCATTCAGTTCTTTATGTTACCTCATAGTGCTGCCACACCATTCAGTTCTTTATTTACCTCATAGTGCTGCCACACCATTCAGTTCTTTATGTTACCTCATAGTGCTGCCACACCATTCAGTTCTTTATTTTACCTCATGCTGCCACACCATTCAGTTCTTTATTTTACCTCATAGTGCTGCCACTTTTCTTTATGTTACCTCACACCATTGCTGCCAGTTCTTTATGTTACCATTCAGTTCTTTATGTTACCTCATAGTGCTGCCACACCATTCAGTTCTTTATGTTACCTCATAGTGCTGCCACACCATTCAGTTCTTTATGTTACCTCATAGTGCTGCCACACCATTCAGTTCTTTATGTTACCTCATAGTGCTGCCACACCATTCAGTTCTTTATGTTTCAGTTCTTTATGTTACCTCATAGTGCTGCCACACCATTCAGTTCTTTATGTTACCTCATTTTCTTTATGTTACCTCATAGTGCTGCCACACCATTCAGTTCTTTATGTTACCTCATAGTGCTGCCACACCATTCAGTTCTTTATGTTACCTCATAGTGCTGCCACACCATTCAGTTCTTTATGTTACCTCATAGTGCTGCCACACCATTCAGTTCTTTATTTTACTGTGCTGCCACACCATTCAGTTCTTTATGTTACCTCATAGTGCTGCCACACCATTCAGTTCTTTATGTTACCTCATAGTGCTGCCACACCATTCAGTTCTTTATGTTACCTCATAGTGCTGCCACACCATTCAGTTCTTTATGTTACCTCATAGTGCTGCCACACCATTCAGTTCTTTATGTTACCTCATGCTGCCACACCATTCAGTTCTTTATGTTACCTCATAGTGCTGCCACACCATTCAGTTCTTTATGTTACCTCATAGTGCTGCCACACCATTCAGTTCTTTATGTTACCTCATAGTGCTGCCACACCATTCCGTTCTTTATTTTACCTCATAGTGCTGCCACACCATTCCGTTCTTTATTTTACCTCATAGTGCTGCCACACCATTCAGTTCCTCTTCCATCAACAGATATTTCTCACCAACACAAAGCAAGATTTAATGTACTGCACTATCTATTTGAGAGACAAGATAGCGTGATAACACCTACCACAGAAGGAGAAGTTAAAGTTATTTTCATGGGTCTAATGATTTCACAATCACTGCTCCCCACCAAGACACAATGGCACACTGCCGTCCATTCACTCACATAAAACCTGCGGGCAGTCTGGTCATTGCTGGGAAGCGGAAACATCTTGCAGGACTTCCTCATACTCATGATGCCCTGCTGCCAATTTCCTCACTGCATCACAGAGGAACGAGAGGGGGAGAGAGGGAGGGAGAGAGAGAGAGAGAGAGAGAGAGAGAGAGAGAGAACTATCCAATTACATTGAATGAACTACAGGACAAAATACAAACCCTCCAACCCAAAACGTCCTGGTGTTGATGGTATTCTCAATGAAATGATCAAACATATAGACCACAAATTCCAAGTGGCTATACTAAAACTCTTTAACATAATCCTTGGCTCTGACACCTTCCCCAATATTTGGAACAAAGCACTGATCAACCCCAAACCACAGAACTGGATATAAATTTGACCCCAATAACTACCGTGAGATATGCGGCAACAGCAACCTATGGAAAATCCTCTGCATTATCATTAACAGCAGACATTTCCTCAGTGAAAACAATATGCTGAGCAAATATCAAATTGGCTTTTTACCAAAGTACCATAAGACAGACCACGTATTCACCCTGCACACCCTAGATGACAAACAAACAAACAAAAAAAGGCAAAGTCTTCTCATGCTCTGTTGACTTTAAAAAAGCTTTAGACTTAATTTTGCATGAGGGTCTGCTATACAAATTGATTGAAAGTGGTGTTGGGGGAAAAACATACGACATTATAAAATCCATGTACACAAACAACAAGTGTGCGGATAAAATTGGCAAAAACACACATTTCTTTCCACAGGGCCGTGGGGTGAGACAGGGATGCAGTTTAAGCCCCACTCTCTTCAACATATATATCAACGAATTGGCGAGGGCACTACAACAGTCTGCAGCACCCTGCCTCGCCCTACTAGAATCTGAAGTCAAATGTCTACTGTTTGCTGATGATCTGGTGCTTCTGTCCCCAACCAAGGAGGACCTACAGCAGCATCTAGATCTTCTACACAGATTCTGTCTGACTTCGGCCCTGACAGTAAATCTCAGCAAGACAAAAATAATGGTGTTCCAAAAAAGGTCCAGTTGCCAGGACCACAAATACAAATTCCATCTAGACACCATTGCCCTGGAGCAGGTATTCTCAAACTGGGGTATGTGTACCCCCAGGGGTACGCACAGTGCCATCGGGGGTATGCCAAATAAAAATTTGATTCACATTTATTTATTTTTATAATAAAATACAAATAATATTTTTACAAAAAAAACATTCTTCACATTTTCAAATAAATAAATAAATAAATTTTTCTCACCTGAGTAGCCTCGTTTCACTGCCAAAAATCAAATAAAATATATTTATATTGCCCTTCTTACATCAGCTGATATCTCAAAGTGCTGTACAGAAACCCAGCCTAAAACCCCAAACAGCAAGCAATGCAGGTGTAGAAGCACGGTGGCTAGGAAAAACTCCCTAGAAAGGCCAAAACCAAGGAAGAAACCTAGAGAGGAACCAGGCTATGAGGGGTGGCCAGTCCTCTTCTGGCTGTGCCGGGTGGAGATTATAAACCTAGAGAGGAACCAGGCTATGTGGGGTGGCCAGTCCTCTTCTGGCTGTGCCGGGTGGAGATTATAACAGAACATGGCCAAGATGTTCAAATGTCCATAAATGACCAGCATGGTCAAATAATAATAATCACAGTAGTTGTCGAGGGTGCAACAGGTCAGCACATCAGGGGTAAATGTCAGTTGGCTTTTCATAGCCGATCATTAAATGTATCTCTACCACTCCTGCTGTCTCTAGAGAGTTGAAAACAGCAGATCTGGGACAGGTAGCACGTCCGTTGAACAGGTCAGGGTTCCATAGCTGCAGGCAGAACAGTTGAAACTGGAGCAGCAGCACGGCCAGGTTGACTGGGGACAGCAAGGAGTCATCATGCCAGGTAGTCCTGAGGCATATTCACAAAATGGGACAAACACCAAATTGACAATTTGCAAAAATATCCTCAGTGTACAACATAAAACACCAAATAGTGCAGAGCAGAATTAGGCCGATACCCGCTAATTATGGGGCTCTGTTCACAAACACAAACAGACCCCACAGAGCCCCAGGACAGCAACACCTGACCACTGTGACTGACCCAAAATTAAGGCAAGGTTTGACTATGTACAGACTCAGTGAGCCTTGCTATTGAGAGAGGCTGCTATAGGCATACTGGTTCTCAAGAGAAGACAGGCTATGTGCACCTTGCCCACAAAATGGAAGTGGAAACTGAGCTGCACTTCCTAACACAGGTGTGAGTGTTGACGAGGACAAGGCTGGAGATCACTCTGTCATGCTGATTGAGTTTGAATAACAGACTGGAACCTTCAAAAGGAGGGTGGTGCTTGGAAACATTGTTCTTCCTCTGTCAAACATGGTTACCTGCAAGGAAACACGTGCCGCATCATTGCTTTGCACAAATAGGGCTTCACAGGCAAGGATATAGCTGACAGTGTTGATTGGTGAATGTAATGACATTTTAAACACAGGGTGGTGTGAAGACACAATGCTTAGGAAATTTGATTTCCTTGTAAAAAATTAGCCTCTCATGTTTTGACTGCTCATGCTATAATTTCCCACAAAGTTTGAATATCAAACTTTGAGTATAACCATTAGTGAGATCCTTAATGTTTCTACTGCCATCCATAATCACTTCTACTGCCATCCATAATCACTTCTACTGTCATCTATAATCACTTCTACTGCCATCTATAATCACTTCTACTGCCATCTATAATCACTTCTACTGCCATCTATAATCACTTCTACTGCCATCTATAATCACTTCTACTGCCATCTATAATCACTATAATAATCACTTCTACTACACTTCTACTGTCATCTATAATCACTTCTACTGCCATCCATAATCACTTCTATATCTATAATCACTTCTACTGTCATCTATAATCACTTCTACTGCCATCTATAATCACTTCTACTGCCATCCATAATCACTTCTACTGCCATCTATAATCACTTCTACTGCCATCTATAATCACTTCTACTGCCATCTATAATCACTTCTACTGCCATCTATAATCACTTCTACTGCCATCTATAATCACTTCTACTGTCATCTATAATCACTTCTACTGTCATCTATAATCACTTCTACTGTCATCTATAATCACTTCTACTGCCATCCATAATCACTTCTACTGCCATCTATAATCACTTCTACTGCCATCTATAATCAGTTTGTGACCATGTCTACAGTAGCCTACAGAATGCTCATTCTGGGGTTGAAAACAAAAGATGCATTTCTGAGATCTGAATGAAAGAAAAAATGTACAGTAAATCAATAAGGTATATTTTTCTTTGTGTTCTCTCAGAGGACGGCCTGATGTCGGGAGGTCTGCCGGGCCGTGTTGGGGAGATGTCTCTGGGAGGGCACCATGGGGCGGCTGCAGCGTTGGAGCAGCTGAGGGAGCCGCCGGAGAGCGGGGAGCCGCCGGAAAAGAAGAGGATGTCGATGGATCAACAGAGGCTCATGCAGCATGCGCTGCAGCAGAACCTCCTCGCCATGGCAACGCAGCTGCCCATCAAGTTAAACAACGGAGGTGAGAGGATGAGAGGTAATCTAACACTTTATTCACTTTCAAACGCATATTATTAAATGACATGTGTATTGTATCTATATGGCTGAGAGGCTGAGCGATGAGACCAATCAACACAGTTACATTATTAATGTGACCAATCAACACAGTTAAGTTATTAATGTGACCAATCAACACAGTTACATTATTAATGTGACCAATCAACACAGTTACTTTATTAATGTGACCAATCAACACAGTTACTACTTTAATGTGACCAATCAACACAGTTACTTTATTAATGCGACCAATCAACACAGTTACTTTATTAATGTGACCAATCAACACAGTTACTTTATTATTAATTAGACCAATCAACACAGTTACATTATTAATGAGACCAATCAACACAGTTACTTTATTATTAATTAGACCAATCAACACAGTTACATTATTAATGTGACCAATCAACACAGTTACTTTATTATTAATTAGACCAATCAACACAGTTACATTATTAATGAGACCAATCAACACAGTTACTTTATTATTAATTAGACCAATCAACACAGTTAAGTTATTAATGTGACCAATCAACACAGTTACATTATTAATGTGACCAATCAACACAGTTACTTTATTAATGTGACCAATCAACAGTTACTTTATTAATGTGACCAATCAACACAGTTACTTTATTAATGTGACCAATCAACAGTTACTTTATTAATTAGACCAATCAACACAGTTACTTTATTAATGTGACCAATCAACACAGTTACTTTATTAATGTGACCAATCAACAGTTACTTTATTAATGTGACCAATCAACACAGTTACTTTATTAATGTGACCAATCAACAGTTACTTTATTAATTAGACCAATCAACACAGTTACTTTATTATTAATTAGACCAATCAACACAGTTACTTTATTATTAATTAGACCAATCAACACAGTTACTTTATTAATGTGACCAATCAACACAGTTACTTTATTATTAATTAGACCAATCAACACAGTTACATTATTAATGTGACCAATCAACACAGTTACTTTATTAATGTGACCAATCAACACAGTTACTTTATTAATGTGACCAATCAACACAGTTACTTTATTAATGTGACCAATCAACACAGTTACTTTATTAATGTGACCAATCAACACAGTTACTTTATTAATGTGACCAATCAACACAGTTACATTATTAATGTGACCAATCAACACAGTTACTTTATTAATGTGACCAATCAACACAGTTACTTCATTAATGTGAACACACGTCTATCTGTCATTAGGTCCAGTGCTGTAAAACTGATGCAATTATGATGTATACCTGTGACACAAGCATGAATCATTTCAAAACACACAGAGGAGCACTTTGAGATCAGTGAGTGTAATTTAGAGATAACGCCCCTGTAACACACCCTAAACCCACTTGCTTAATATCGAGATAAACCCCAATTTCACCTGCGTTTGTGCTATCAAGTTGTTAAGAGTTTAATATACCCCCCCCCCAAAAATAACACCGTATCCTTGACTCATTATGTTGTGTATCTGTAGGTTGGAGGTGTAGGACTTCATTAACTGAGTGATTTATATACAACGCGTGCTATGTATTCCTCTACCGACATGTGCTTGGTGCGTCACTGATACTGTTATATACCTGGGGGGTTTAGCTGTGTAGCATAGCTGGTGGTATGTCCACGGCAAGTAATGGTATTTCACCATATGATAGTTGGTGTATCATTGTGAAATACCTGAGCCACTGTCGTAACATGAATCATACAATCTGCCGTCTGGTGTCTGATGACTGTTGTGAAGAAATACTGCTCCGTTATCAGAGAGGGAAAATACTAGATGTCATGAGTCAGAACCTGCAGCGCGGCCGCCCGCCCGCTCTGTTGATGGTTCTTACGTCAAGACATAAGTCATACTTTACTGAGTAAAAGAGCCTAAAGGAAGAATGAGGGGCCTATCTGCTCAGGTGTGGTTTCATCTCTCTCTCTCTACATGACTGCCTCTCAGGCAGTAATTATAATCGTGGGCTTTGCTCTGAAGCTTAATGGTAGGATGAGTCAGAATCTTTCACTGGTAAATTCCTATACTGGCCGACCGACCAGTCTGGCTGGGCTGGAACCCAACATATAAACACTAATTTACAGATGACATCAAAACACTATTATTAAATACGGCCCGACAGGCTGGAGAACGCCTGCAAAATGTTCTGTAATAGTGATGCTGCTACGAAATAAAGGTTTTCAAATCTAAACTATTAAATGATACAGTAATATCAAATGAATGATTTTGATATTTAACCTGAAATTAAACCGTGTGTGTTTATGTTATTATCATTTTGTTTTGTTTTGATTGTATCACTGCACGCCAAGCCTGGTTTTCACAAGTACACTTCTATCCAAGTCCTCCTGCCTGCCTGTCTGCTATGATTCATCCATCTGACACAGTCTCCTCAGGGAGATAACCCACTGGCCATTACTGACATGTACAAATCACTGCTACATCTGTTGACAGCTCTGTCTGTCTGTTTGTCTCTCTCTCTCTCTGTCTCTCTCTCTCTCTGTCTCTCTCTCTGTCTCTCTCTCTCTCTCTCTCTCTCTGTCTGTCTGTCTGTCTCTCTCTCTCTGTCTTTCTCTCTCTCTCTTTCTCTCTGTCTTTCTCTCTCTCTCTCTCTGTCTCTGTCTTTCTCTCTCTCTCTCTGTCTCTGTCTTTCTCTCTCTCTCTCTCTCTCTCTCAGAACTCTTTTAATAAACTGCTCCTTACCCTGTCACTCTAGGAGTTATCGCCGATACTCTGCCCGAGCGCTCCTCTCCTGCTCCTTGTGTTCCCTTTCTAAATGCTGATATTGAGTTTTCCCCTCTCTCTCCTCCTGACAGATGACAGACAAGAGACTCCATTGAACCTGTCTACCAGCGGCATTAGCAGCATCAACGTGTCAATAGAAATAGATGGAGTTGTCTACACAGGTAAATAGAGGGGCCGTTTGCTGATGTAATTGCAGGCAGGAAATTCAATAAGTTATAGCAGCGCCCTGGTGTTTAGTCCTCCAAGCAATTTGATGTCTTTGCTATTAAATCCATTGTAATGAAGTGGCAGTTCAATAGAGTTAAAAAATAGGTAAATATCTCAGAATTTGAGGCTGTGGAGGTCGATGGGGCTTATGGTTTTAGATGTGCCAGGGAGAGAGGCCTAGGCGGTTTAACCTCGACGCCTCCCGCCCATTCGCACACCACCTCCTATTCTGTCTTCTAGTGATTGGTCGTTTGTGATTGGTCTTCTAGTGATTGGTCATTGTAGGTGAACGTTGGGAGCCGGCTTGCATATCGGAAGAGCCGAATATATTTATAAAATTAAAAATATACTGTGGGGCAAAAAAGTATTTAGTCAGCCACCAATTGTGCAAGTTCTCCCACTTAAAAAGATGAGAGAGGCCTGTAATTTTCATCATGGGTACACTTCAACTATGACAGACAAAATTGGAGAAAAAAATTCAGAAAATCACATTGTAGGATTTGTAATGAATTTATTTGCAAATTATGGTGGAAAATAAGTATTTGGTCAATAACAAAAGTTTATCTCAATACTTTGTTAAATACCCTTTGTTGGCAATGACAAGAGGTCAAACGTTTTCTGTAAGTCTTCACAAGGTTTTCCCACACTGTTGCTGGTATTTTGGCCCATTCCTCCATGCAGATCTCCTCTAGAGCAGTGATGTTTTGGGTCTGTTGCTGGGCAACACGGACTTTCAACTCCCTCCAAAGATTTTCTATGGGGTTGAGATCTGGAGACTGGCTAGGCCACTCCAGGACCTCGAAATGCTTCTTACGAAGCCACTCCTTCGTTGCCCGGGCGGTGTGTTTGGGATCATTGTCATGCTGAAAGACCCAGCCACGTTTCATCTTCAATGCCCTTTCTGATGGAAGGAGGTTTTCACTCAAAATCTCACGATACATGGCCCCATTCATTCTTTCCTTTACACGGATCAGTCGTCCTGGTCCCTTTGCAGAAAAACAGCCCCAAAGCATGATGTTTCCACCCCCGTGCTTCACAGTAGGTATGGTGTTCTTTGGATGCAACTCAGCATTCTTTGTCCTCCAAACACGACGAGTTGAGTTTTTACCAAAAAGTTCTATTTTGGTTTCATCTGACCATATGACAGTCTCCCAATCTTCTTCTGGATCATCCAAATGCTCTCTAGCATACTTCAGACGGGCCTGGACATGTAATGGCTTAAGCAGGGGGACACGTCTGGCACTGCAGGATTTGAGTCCCTGGCGGCGTAGTGTGTTACTGATGGTATGCTTTGTTGCTTTGGTCCCAGCTCTCTGCAGGTCATTCACTAGGTCCCCCCGTGTGGTTCTGGGATTTTTGCTCATCGTTCTTGTGATCATTTTGACCGCACGGGGTGAGATCTTGCGTGGAGCCCCAGATCGAGGGAGATTATCAGTGGTCTTGTATGTCTTCCATTTCCTAAGCCTGGTGCAGGTCTACAATTTCTGGTTTCTGGTGTCCTTTGACAGCTCTTTGGTCTTGTCCACAGTGGAGTTTGGAGTGTGACTGTTTGAGGTTGTGGACAGGTGTCTTTTATACTGATAACAAGTTCAAACAGGTGCCATTAATACAGGTAACGAGTGGAGGACAGAGGAGCCTCTTAAAGAAGAAGTTACAGGTCTGTGAGAGCCAGTAATCTTGCTTGTTTGTAGGTGGCCAAATACTTATTTTCCACCATAATTTGCAAATAAATTCATTAAAAATCCTGCAATGTGATTCTCATTTTGTCTGTCATAGTTGAAGTGTATCTATGATGGAAATTACAGGCCTCCCTCATATTTTTAAGTGGGAGAACTTGCACAATTGGTGGCTGACTAAATACTTTTTTGCCCCACTGTATGTCTAATTGAAATAGACTAGGCTGCCTATACATGGACAGAGAATCACGTGGCAGTTATCTTTCCCAGGAAATTAATTGAAAGATGATTAGGCTGTAGTTTGCTACAGTGGCTGTAAAAAAATATTGATAATGGAAAGAAGTTGAGGGAACTAAAAAAACAACTTAAGTTGAGGTGCAATCAAAACATTTGAGCGTCATTGAAAATAAAAATGTATCTTGCATTTACCATAGTTACACCTTTCTAATACATATTAATTATTATTTATTTTATTTATTGTATTTTGTCTCCGTCTGAAAATTATCCCGCTCCTAAAAGGTAGGCTATATGGAAAAAAACGTAGCAAGGTTCCACTCTCTCTCCAGTTCTGCTTTTTTCAAGCTACAGTCCATCCTATTGGCTGATAGAGCCCGGTAATACAGATAATATATAACATCTCACGTGAGCATCTACAGTCCATCCTATTGGCTGATAGAGCCCGGTAATACAGATAATATATAACATCTCACGTGAGCATCTTTGGTCATGTAGCCTATTTCTTAGGCTACTTCTGCGCGTTTTGATATTGCCTGTAGAGCGCAAAACTAGCTGGGACCGTGGCTGGCAACCAGCTGCGCCACATACGCCTAAAATAACATTGAGGGACTGCGTTTGGTTTCTGGAACAGTTCTTCAGGGAGCGGGAGGGAGATGGATAGAAAGCCAGCGGGGAGCGGTATGAAACCTACGGGTGGGAGTGGGATGAAGAATTCAGACTGGAGTTGATCCGGTTGATAATGACAGGATTTAACCTAACTTTAAATCCAATCAGGGCCCGTATCCACAAAGCGTCTAAGAAAAAGTCCTCGGAATCCTGTTAAAATCAGTTAAAACATTTAAATAACTTCGAGAGCTCAGAGTAGGTTTTTACATTTGTACAGAAAACAATTCAAGTTAATATAGCACTTAGATGCTGTCAATTGCCCAATTTATAGGCATGTCAAATTTTTAGGCCACTTTTTTTTTTACAACGTGATATTCTGCTTGAAGTAACATGATGTAGGTTAATGAAATAATTGAAATTAAAAATGTGATTATTTATGAGCTTAGTGGTTCTAGGTATTTAGGTGTATACTGTATCATGTGAAATAGGGCCTGGTGAAATCATTGTCAAAAACAGTGGTACTGTTGCATGTAGGTCTAGATTATTTCTAGTTTGATCACATAGAAATATCAAAAAATCAAAGTAATTTCTTGTCTGTGGCACAGGAACCACTGACACAGGAACCACTGTCGTTGTCTATTATCAAGACACCTGCTGGTAACTCTTAATTGGTTAGGACAGCTCATGAGCTCTCCTACGTATCTGTCCACTAGGTGGGACTCTTATGACTAAACAGGCTTCATCCATAGCTTCTATTTTCACCCATAGGAGTAGGAGTAAAACGTCTCTATTTTCACCCATAGGAGTAGGAGTAAAAGTCTCTATTTTCACCCATAGGAGTAGGAGTAAAACGTCTCTATTTTCACCCATAGGAGTAGGAGTAAAACGTCTCTATTTTCACCCATAGGAGTAGGAGTAAAACGTCTCTATTTTCACCCATAGGAGTAGGAGTAAAACGTCTCTATTTTCACCCATAGGAGTAGGAGTAAAAGTCTCTATTTTCACCCATAGGGA
>NC_056432.1:2034470-2036970 GCF_018296145.1 Oncorhynchus tshawytscha
CAGTCTGGGGCTGAACTCCTCCTGCGTACAGATCCATCCGTCCTGCTGCTCCTCCTCCTCCTCCACGTCCTCCACATCCTCGGTCCACAGACCCAGAAACTCCTCCCCCTGATCTGAGTCCCACCCACAGCCCCACCAACTCACTCTAAACCCCGCCCCTATCCTCCCCCAAAGACAGCACACGGTCTGAGATACCAGGATGAAAGACTTGTGTTGTTTTTCCCCCCTCCTCCTCCCTTTTTCTCGATTTCCCTTATCCCAGTTAAAATAATAATAAACAAATATTTACAGAGGAAATACTTCTGTAGGAAAAGAACAAGAAAAGGCTCTCCTTCTATTCTCTCTCCTCCGAACTCTGCACCCAATGGTATGTAGAGGACCTCTGAACCCAATGGTATGTAGAGGACCTCTGAACCCAATGGTATGTAGAGGACCTCTGAACCCAATGGTATGTAGAGGACCTCTGAACCCAATGGTATGTAGAGGACCTCTGAACCCAATGGTATGTAGAGGACCTCTGAACCCAATGGTATGTAGAGGACCTCTGAACCCAATGGTATGTAGAGGACCTCTGAACCCAATGGTATGTAGAGGACCTCTGAACCCAATGGTATGTAGAGGACCTCTGAACCCAATGGTATGTAGAGGACCTCTGAACCCAATGGTATGTAGAGGACCTCTGAACCCAATGGTATGTAGAGGACCTCTGAACCCAATGGTCTGTAGAGGACCTCTGAACCCAATGGTATGCAGAGGACCTCTGAACCCAATGGTATGTAGAGGACCTCTGAACCCAATGGTATGTAGAGGACCTCTGAACCCAATGGTCTGTAGAGGACCTCTGAACCCAATGGTATGTAGAGGACCTTTGAGCCCTGTCTGTGTGTATGTAGAGGACCTCTGAACCCAATGGTATGTAGAGGACCTCTGAACCCAATGGTCTTTAGAGGACCTCTGAACCCTGTGGTATGTAGAGGACCTTTGAGCCCTGTCTGTGTGTATGTAGAGGACCTCTGAACCCAATGGTATGCTGAGGACCTCTGAACCCAATGGTATGCAGAGGACCTCTGAACCCTGTGTGTGTGTGTGTATGGAGGACCTCTGAACCCAATGGTATGCAGAGGACCTCTGAACCCAATGGTATGCAGAGGACCTCTGAACCCAATGGTATGTAGAGGACCTTTGAGCACTGTATGTGTGTATGTAGAGGACCTCTGAACCCAATGGTATGCAGGGGACCTCTGAACCCAATGGTATGTAGAGGACCTTTGAACCCAATGGTATGCAGAGGACCTCTGAACCCAATGGTATGTAGAGGACCTTTGAGCCCTGTCTGTGTGTATGTAGAGGACCTCTGAACCCAATGGTATGCAGGGGACCTCTGAACCCAATGGTATGTAGAGGACCTCTGAACCCAATGGTATGCAGAGGACCTATGAACCCTGTGTGTATGCAGAGGACCTATGAACCCAATGGTATACAGACGACCTCTGAACCCAATGGTATGTAGAGGACCTTTGAACCCTGTCTGTGTGTATGTAGAGGACCTCTGAACCCAATGGTATGCAGAGGACCTCTGATCCCAATGGTATGTAGAGGACCTCTGCACACAATGGTATGCAGAGGACCTATTTACCCTGTGTGTATGTAGAGGACCTCTGCACCCAATGGTATGCAGAGGACCGCTGAACCCAATGGTATGCAGAGGACCGCTGAACCCAATGGTATGCAGAGGACCGCTGAACCCAATGGTATGCAGAGGACCGCTGAACCCTGTGTGTACACAGTTGGAGTCAGCTGTCTTCTGTCCTGTGTGTACACAGTTGAAGTCAGCTGTCTTCTGTCCTGTGTGTACACACAGTTGAAGTCAGCTGTCTTCTGTCCTGTGTGTACACAGTTGAAGTCAACTGTCTTTGTGTTTTAGTTGAGACCAGCTGCTCAGTTTGGAGCAGTGGTAACATATAGGTACAAATATATGGTGACACATCATTGGTCCCAAGGAACTGTGGGACAAAGACACTGGGAGACATGTTGGCTTTCTGTCCGTTTCATCCATCTGAAGAGGAGATGCTTGACCCTCGTAGCTCAAGAGAGAAGCGCTTGTCAATGTGTAGTAAGGTTTGTTTGATGACCTCTACTAGGCATTGTAGCTCATATTATTGCTGCTTTTCCCCTGATAACCAAAGAAAAACAAGAGTAACCAATGAAAAGAAAGTAGAAGCGTAATAAACTATAGTATGCACGGCACAGATTCAATAGTGGGCTGGACAGCAGTCGAAGCTTTGGCACCAAAGATCACGTTGTGACTATCAACAAAGGCACATCTCTCAGAATCAGGGCCATATTTCCTCCTGTTCGTTCAGAGAGGAAAATACCGTGTTGTCTATTGAAGATCTGATCGATCAATTCCGCTCATCATTGCCAATGTGCTTGCTGCTCCAATGCTGCAGGACAAAAAAGGAAGAGTCAAGACATGGGGTTATTTTATGCCTTTGTCAGT